>NC_084731.1:54150339-54450339 GCF_033978785.1 Entelurus aequoreus
TGGACTGTTCAACTACAGGTGGATTCCATCCCAATGGAATTTAAAATTGACACAGGAGTTGATGTCAGTGTATTAAGTGAGGATGCGTTTCACACACTTACCCCACTGAGAGCACTGGAACCTGCTGACATTCCTCTGGATAACCCAGGAGGTGAACTGTTGTGTCTGGGCTGATTAGAGGCAACAGTTAGCTACAAAGGGAAGAATTACCCCTTCAAAGCATATGTGGTGCGCGGCATTAGTGTCAACAATCTACTCAGCTGGTCCCTGTTAGTCAGAATGAACTTGGTGCGACGAGTTGATGAAGTGACACACACCACCACAGGACATCAGCAAGCTTACGGTGAGCATGGCACACTAAACACTGAACCAGTTAGAATACAGCTGAAAGATGGTGCCCAACCGTATGCTGTTCATTCCGCACGACGTGTGCCCTTCTCAATATTACAAAAAGTAAAAGATAAACTACACAGGATGGAGTATAACGGCATAATAGAGCCAGTAACACAGCCAACTGAATAGTGTGCACAATGGTACCTGTTCTGAAGAAGAACACTGGCAAAGCCAGGATATGTGTGGACTTGAAACGGCTAAACGATTCAGTCAAAAGAGAGCGTTATATCTTACCTACCTCGGATGAGATCACTGCCAAGCTCAGTGGAGCAACGGTGTTCAAGGACCTGAGGCCGCAGCACACGGGGAACCACGAGTTGGAGGGCAGCACGTTGTCCTGTCGGGGCTTCCCAGCGACGATACAGCAGGTCGCAAGACAACAGGAGGGAGTACAGTGCTTTGGTCTCAGTGTCCAAGTGCACCACTGTGGCCCATTCCGGCCGCTGCTGTGCCCCCACCCAGCTGTGAGCTCTCTCAAGCACTGGGTCTTGCCTTTGATGGTCGATCAATTGTTGGGGGGTGAAGCTGTCCAGGTCGACTGCGATGTCACGTTGCCTGACTGCAGTCAGAGGTGTGTAGTAACGCGCTACATTTACTCCGTTACATCTACTTGAGTAACTTTTGGGATAAATTGTACTTCTAAGAGTAGTTTTAATGCAACATACTTTTACTTTTACTTGAGTATATTTATAGAGAAGAAACACTACTTTTACTCCGCTCCATTTATCTACATTCAGCTCGCTACTCGCTACTGATTTTTATTGATCTGTTAATGCACGCTTTGTTTGTTTTGGTTTGTCAGACAGACCTTCAAAGTAGGATCTATCGCATGCCTGCGTTTCACCAATCACATGCAGTCACTGGTGACGTTTGACTCCATTTCACCAATCAAACAGAGCCAGGCGGTCACATGATTAACAAGCTTAAGCTTACATGAACTCAACAAAGCACATCGCGGTAAGTAACGTTAGTAGATATTTTGGCTGTCACCGTAGCTTCCCTGCTATGAATCACTGTCAAATGTACATCGTGTGGGGACATTTATTAACGTACTGCAGCCTCATAGATACACACACACACACACACACACACACACACGCGCACAGTCGCACGCACACACACACGCATGCATAGAAACACCAATCAGTGTGTTCCCAGATGCAGCCCACACCTATCAGTTTATGGTTTGCGTAAAGGCTAACTTTTTATTTTCCTTTGTAATCTCTGCCTACTGAGCCTATGGTGCTGTTAAGTTATTGTGGCTCAATGTGCCTTAATTTTTTTTATGTTAATGTATTATTATTTAATATATATTATTGTTTGCTCTTGAGCGCATCATAATTATCCCCTCAACTCCCCCTAAAATGGATTAACTCGCTGGAATAAAAAAGACAATATAACATACATCCATAAACGCGGATGCATATGAAAAAGTGCAATACATTTATCTGTACAGTAACCTATTTATTTATTTATATCTGCACCTTATTGCTTTTTTATCCTGCATTTCCTTTGAGCTAATACAACGAAATGTCGTTGTTATTTGTACTGTAAAGTTCAAATTTGAATGTCAATAAAAAGGAAGCCTAAGTCTAAGTTTTAGTTGCTTAAGAGATATTCCTGGCTCTGAATTTGCTCATTGCTATTTTTATGTTTTTGTGCATTATTTGTTGCCGTCATCATTAAACGAACAGGTTACTCATCAGTTACTCAGTACTTGAGTAGTTTTTTCACAACATACTTTTTACTTTTACTCAAGTAAATATTTGGGTGACTACTCCTTACTTTTACTTGAGTAATAAATCTCTAATGTAACTGTTATGTTTTTGGACATCGCAACTTGCCGTAGTTGTAAGCAATGCATGATAGGAATCCGGATGTTGTGTCGTTGTATTGAAGTGCCGGCTGAAATAAAGAGACGCTAAGAAATAGCCCCGTGTCTACCTATTTCATGGGTCGTAGACAAACCTACAGATAATGGGAACATATATAACAAGTGGCGACGAGGTGGTTTGAGATCCCATGTGCGTGGTATGTCTGGATTGTGTGTGTGTAGTCAAGTTTTATGAGTGGTGGGTTTTACTGAGGAGAAGCTAACGTGGCTAGTTGGCAACTGGCACGTCACAGCCTGCGTCTGTTGTGAATAGCGCGAAGAGGAATAAAAAAAAAAGGAGAAGTGGAGACGTGTGACATCACCGGAGGGAGGACCCGTCTTAGGAGGAAGAATTGTCAGAGGATATTGCTAATAACCAGGAGCCTGAAAGGAAAATGGCAGGAGGCGTACTTCCTCCATCTGGTTGAACTTCCAATCTTGTCCCATCAGATCGAGCTTCTATTCTTCCTCCAAGTGGATGGGCCTCCAGTCCACTAGGGCGGCGCAAGTTCCTCTCTTTTACTTGGTGATGAGGTAGTTGAGCCTCCAATCCACCAGGGCGGCGCTTGTTCCTTTCCTCTTCCTGGTGACGAGGTAGTTGGTCTTCATCCGGAAGTGCATTTTCCAGGCATTTGATGAGATCCTCAAGCTTCTTTGAGAAAGCCATCCCACTTCTGACACCAATGTAGCGTTGGATGGGTTAACAAATGTCTTTAATTGAAGATGTTGAGAAATGATGACACACTGTACGATCCTTACCAACTTTAATGATCATGTTAATTTTAGGCACACACACACACACAAGTGAAAGCAAGGCATACTTGGTCAACAGCCATACAGGTCACACTGAGGTTGGCCGTATAAACAACTTTAACACTGTTACAAATGCAGTGATTTGTAACAGCACACTTCGGGAGAACATCCGCACCGCAACACAACACAAACACAACAGATCAAATACCCAGAACCCCTTGCAGCACCAACTCCTCCGGCACGCTAGAATAGCTTATTTGCAAGACGGGTCAGATTCAAGATCTGAGTCGAGTTCTGCCGACAAAGAAGCGGAAGAAGGCCAATTAGCCTAAAGTCTGAGACTCTCGACAACTGCAAATCAGCTCTTTCAGCATTTCCTCAAACAACTTGAAAAACACACATCAGTAGAAAAGGACGCAAAACACAATACTTGTGGCATACCTTCTTTTTCTTTCGTTTTTCAGCACTGTATCCGCTCCTTCTTTCTCCCGTTTTTCGCAGGCTCCGGCAGAGTCTTTCACCCCTCGTGGGTGCTCCTGTTGTACAGGATCACATTTGGCTTGAGTCTTTTACATTTTTCCATCCTTCTTCTTCTTCTTCGCAGTCAGAATCATTAACATGGTCGTGTAAACGACACCCCTCTGCCTTGGTACGTTCCATTTTGCGTAAGTGGATGTGACCGGGGAGTTGCAGACGTTCCTCATATTGCCATCATATGGAAATGTATGCAGGCTGACCCCTTCTTTAGTTGTATTGCCACAACTTAGAACAAGCATCCGGCAGCCATATTTGATCACTCTGTAACATTTGATTTGGTATGTTATTCTTATTTATGTATGGAAAGTAATTTATGTTAGGCAGGAATTCGTATTTACATATTATTTTGTGGTGTTCGGGTCTGTGGGACCCGTTTTCGATTTTTAATAAAAGAAAAATTATACAATTAATTAATTTTTCAAACTGAGACTCACTGGCTTTGGCTCATTTTCTGTGAAGAACATATATCAGAATACATATTTAATGACCACACTGTTGTGTTTTATTATTTCCCTGCCTTCTCTTTTTATGGTGTCTGTTTTTCTTCAGTTCATTAGTCCCCAGCGAGGCACACCTGCAGCCAATTTCAACCAAGGAGTATTTAAGCTCGTCACTGTCGGCTGGGTCTTGTCGGTTATTGTCTCCTGAATCTCCCACGTGCATGCGCCTGCTTCATTTCGTCAGTCATGGTTAGTTGCATCTCCTTAGTCCTGTAATCCTTCACCTCTTTGTGTTTTGTTTTCTAGCCTCCCTAAAGTAAAGAGGAGTCTGTGTTGGACTTTTTTCGGTGCTCAGTGCGCCCTGGCCTTTTCCCCTGCCGACCACTGAGGAACATGTTTTTGTTTGTTTAGACATGGTGTGCACTTCTGCCCCCATCGCCTTTTGTTACACTTTTTGGACTTATTAAATGTTCCCTTTTTATAATTCTACCTTGCCTCCCGTCTCTGCATCCTGGGGTCACCGCCTTGATCAGATCATAACATAATAACCAACCACATCATGGACCTCGCAGAGACCGACCCGGTCAGAATAACTCCGCACCAACAGGCCAAGAGACTAGGCCAACAGGAGGAACAGTTTGGCGTGCTTGGGGCGTGCGTCAACGTCATGGCGGAACACCAATACGCTCGCCTGAATGCCCTGGAGACACAGTTGGGAAGTTTACTCACCGCGCTGCAGGCGATGACTCCCCCCTCGGCCGACCCAGCAGTCCAACTGTGCCATCCTCGACCCGCAGATAATCTGTTGCCTGACGACACCCCTCCTGCAACTTGTCCTCCACTCTCCAAGCCCGAGCGCTTCTCCGGCGAGTCAGGTGACCCAGTGTGAGATTTTTTTTTAACTGTTACCCACTTCTTTTTACTCTGAAAAGACTCGTGTGGCTTTTGTCATGTCCCATATGAGTGGCAGGGCTTCCGCCTGGGCTACCGCGGAATGGGGGCGTCAATCTCCTGTGTGTGCCTCGTATGCCGCTTTTTCCAAAGCCATGGAGAACATTTTCCAGCGCGAAAAGCCAGGACGTGAGGCAGCACGGTCATTACTTCGTCTGCAGCAAGGACAGCGGAGAGTCACGGACTTCGCCATCGAATTCCAAAGGCTCCCTGCTGAGAGCGGATGGCCCACTTCCGCATTGGTGGACGTTTTTTCCCTCGGTCTGGCTGATCCAGTCCGGAAACAGATGATCCCGCTGAAAACTCCCGACAGCCTCAACGAGCTCGTTGCTCTGGCGGTGGAGATTGAAAATCGCCTCGTTGACTGGGAAAGAGAGAGGTTCCGACGCCAGAGAACCCGCGCTTCGACGTATAGTGGGAGTGGCCATGGAGCGCGTCAAACAACATTTGCACCGATACCCAGTGTCGATGCCCTGCCGATATCACATGAAGAGGAACCCATGCAGCTCGGAGGTAATCGTCTCTCCCCAGCTGAGAGAGATCGTCGCCTTCGCTTCCAGCTTTGTTTATTTTGCGGCAAAGCTGAGCATCGCATCGCCCACTGTCCTCATCGTCCTGCCCGCCTGCGCACTCGAGCTTCACCACCTCTGCGCACTCAAGCTTCACCTCCTCTCCGCACTCAAGCGTCACTTCCTCTCCGCACTCAAGCGTCACCTCCTCTCCGCGTTCCAGTTCCACATCCTCCAGCGACCGACCCTGCTCCTCAACTGCCAGCTACAGGGCAGACTCTGTCCAGACTTCTACTCTCGGGCATGCTTGCCTGGGATAAGGACCAGAAATTGGACATTAGGGCTCTTATTGATTCAGGTTCCGACGATAATTTCATTGATGAGTCTGTGGTTAAGCGTTTTTCCATACCCGTTGCTAAATTACCTAGACCTAGAGTTGTCCGGTCCCTTGACAGAGGCCACCTGGCGAGCGTTATCCATCAGACCCTTCCGTTATCTCTCCAACTATCTGGTAAACATTTTGAATCTATCATTTTTCTAGTCATTCCTTCTCGTTCTGCTCCGGTTGTGCTTGGGCTTACCTGGTTATCTAAACACAATCCCCATATTGACTGGGCTAAAGCCACAATCATTAACAGGGGAATTTTTTTGTCATACACATTGCCTGCGGTCCGCATGCCCTTGCACAGGGTCCTCGCATATCGTCACCCAGGAAGTCATTGACTTGTCGGTTGTGCCCACTGCTTACCACGACCTCAAAGAAGTTTTTAGCAAGGATCGGGCCTTGTCGTTACCTCCACACCGTCCCTATGATTGTGGTATTGATCTCCTCCCTGGTGCTACACTCCCTTCTTCGCGACATTTCTAGACACGAAAGAAATTCACTAGAGGACTATATCACTACTTTGCTTGCATCTGGTCTTATCCGTCCCTCCAACTCGCCATTAGCCGCTGGGTTTTTTTTGTGGAGAAGAAGGATAAGACACTTCGCCCGTGCATCGATTACCGTGCCCTCAATAATATCACGGTTAAAAATAAATATCCTCTCCCGCTTCTCGACTCAACTTTCAACCCACTACACACTGCTAGACATTTCACCAAATTGGACCTCCGCAAGCTTACCACTTAGTCAGGATTAAGCAAGGAGATGAATGGAAAACTGCATTCACACACCACTAGGACATTTTGAATACATTGTCATGCCTTTCGGCCTCACCAATCCTCCTGCCGTTTTTCAGGGCCTCATCAATGTTGTCCTGCGTGACATGCTCGACCGTTTCGTGGTATTTACTTGGACGATATCCTCCGATCTGTGGTCCCAGTCCTGCCTCATTCACTGCATTTATGTGATTTTTGGCATTATCACTTGTGACTGGGATATCTTTATCTTCCATTCCTCCACTGCTTGTGTCAGTACCTGCGCAAGGTGACTCTCGTAGAGGGGGCGTGTCTTCTCATCTCCCAGTCTGCTGTGATGAAGTGAGCGCTTATCGTCACATAGTTCCCCTGGACGTCCACCAGTCTGTCGTGAGTGCAACAGATGCTGCTCTGGATAGTTCATCCACAACTTTTTTCTTCTCCTGCTCATAGAGATCTGGCACAATCTTATCGCTGAAGTGGGTGCGCGACGGGATGTCGTAACGTGGCTGAAGCACGTTCAGCATGTGTTTAAAACCCTCGTTTTGCACAACTGAGTCTGCTCCTATAAACACACCGATTAAATGGCGCGGGGCGTTCACGCTCCTCCGTTACTCCGCTCGCCATGACCACGCTGTGTGTGGACTGAACGTGCATGCGAACAACCTTTTTGTTTTGTTTTATATATCAAACCGCGGATCACGTGTGTCCCTTCCCTCCACACCCAGACACATACACACGCCTCTTTTCTTCTCTCCGGCGTGTGACAGAGGAAGATTCAGAAGAAAGACACCGCAGCGCTTCTGTTTCTAGCCGATACTACATAAAAAATAACGTAAAATAACGCAGTAACGCATCATGTAGTAACGGTAACTGAGTTACTGAATATAAAAAAATAACGCGGTAGATTACTAGTTACCGCCGAAACTAACGGCGTTACATTAACGCGTTACTTTGTAACGCGTTAGTCCCAACACTGCCCATAGGTAACCGACGTCAAAGTACATAAGACTTCTAGCCACAGACTAATTTGCAACACTCGTCCCTGGTTAGGGTTTTAAAGAAAAGTTGAGAAAAGTGAAAACACGTACAAAAGGAATAAGACAAGTACAAAATAAATATACATGAAAAATAAGTGGTATTTGTCCATACTTCATCCAGTTGTAGTTCTCACACTTCTGATTTTCCTTAACCACTTTTTCAGTTTTGTGGATAAAAGTTTAATGTCTGACTGTGACTTTAACTTCAGTGGCAAAGGGTTCCACAGATGTGAGGCCTCCACCCGTGGTCCGGCATCTTTTCACTCTACAGCTCCCACCGACTGCAGCTCAAGTCGGAACACATTCACTGTTGAATCTTTGTATTTCTTTACACATCACATCAGGGGATAATCCATTAAGACACTTAAAAATAGCTTTTAAAAATGACAAATTTATAAAATTATCAAAACTCATCATGTTTTATTTTTGGGTAATATGGTAGTGATGATGCTTCATTGTTTTTTGGTCAAATGTCTTTAGTGTTTGTTTATATAATGACAACAGAGGCTTCACTACACATTGTGTGGCCTGTCCCCAGACAATGGCACAATAAGACATAAGGGATAAAATCATTCCATGCATGTAAACGTGTGCAGCTTGAACAGATAAACAAGGTCTAATAAGCCTAAAACAGTTCATATTTATTTGTATGGTTTTAGCCATGTTTATAATATGGCCATCAAATTTTAGCTTAGGGTAAGAGGTACATCATACATACAGACGTCAAGACCTCTGTATGTATGATAAGATTATCGCAAATCTTCAAGATGCAACCTTTTAATCAAATTTGAATAATAGGATATTGAGACTGATTTGGTGGATTTAAAGATTCTTTTTTTTATATATAAATGTCAACCTGTTGGTAGGTTGGTTTGAAATTTACTTGGTGGGCAGATTTAGAAAGGAATCGTATTGTACTGTATTTTGTATATTATATGATGATGTATATTTTAACTGTGGGTCCCTGTCCATAAACTGTGCGCTTCTACGTATTACCTTTTTGCAGAATTGACTCTGATATTAACAAAAGAAACAATAATGTACGTTTGTAATACAAAATTATGTCTGTCTGTAAATAAATTAATAAATAATACTGTAACCCGCCTTTAACCCACAGTAGTCGAAGTTGGTAAGAGACCAAATAAAACAGTTACAATTCCTTCCAATGCTGCGCGAAAATAACGGGATTCCAAGACACATACTGCGCATGACGTCAGCAGGCTGATGTAGCCCCGCCTATATGTTGGAGCTAAAAGTGGGCATTCCTGGTTAGAAGACCAGCTTAAAATCACTTCCGTGTCCATTTTGGGGGGGAAATTTACCCGTAGATTTAATTGTTATGCCCAGAATTATGATATAAGTGCCAATGTTATCAGCATTAAAAGTCAATTTTAACTTCTTAAACCACAATTCCAAATCAATTCGTTTTATTTTTTTTTCAGTTTCCAAAATAAAATAAAATATATGATCAATGTCCAATTCAAGAGATAATTGTGCATCATTTCTCATCATCTAATGCCTTATATCAGTGGTTCTCAAACACATCACCTGAGAAAACACATTGCTCTCCAAGTACCGCCATGATGACATTAGAATGAATGAATTAGAATACAGTAGTGTGGTAGGCCTAAGTATTTATTAAAAACAAGGCGGAGGTATTATTTAACAAGGGGATGTCATTGTGGTTTGTGCACTTAATATTAAGGGCTAAATAAAGACATTTGATTGATGCATTTTGTTTGAAGTATATTTGATATTTTAGCAACTGTAACACTACACACAGTTTGAACAGTAACACTGTGTGTGAATAGTTAAATAAGTGATTCTGTGGTACGCGGGGCTCCATCTGGTGGTATGATTCATTGAAATTATTTCATTTTTTGTGAACTCATTGATACCGACATGTTTATATATACTGTGTATACATTATGATGAATGACACCAGGAATTTAAGGCCCCATGAGGGAAAAAACTGTGACCCCACACAAAAAACAACTCATGTTTTATTTTTCAAGGACCCTGACAGCCACAGGCCATAAGTTTGGACTTTTTGATAATTTTTTAAAATAATTATATTTATCCTATACCATGACATGTATTTAATATCATTCAGAAGCGTTAAAGCTGCATGTTAGGTTTTTTGGTGATGAACCCTATTATTGTTTAAAAAACAAATAGTATATTAAAACTAAGTTGGTATAATACTAGTGTGGAAGTCGCTTCCTAGCGGTACCACTGACTTATGCTTCACAGGAGCCAAGTGTGCAGGTTTTAACAGGGTTTTTAATAATATTGTTTCAACAACAGTTTTTCTCTCCAGTAGTTAGTGACCTTTCAGTCACGTCTGTATCCTCTCTCCCCTCCTGCTCCCGGCCGCTTACTGTCTAGGACAACAGATGATTACATTACCACGTACCACCTGTGAAATCCAATCACCTGCCAGCTGTGTCTCGCCGTCAGCACTGCCACGCCCCCGTCTGATGGTGCTCTGTCTTCAGCACCAGGGACAGAGGCGGTGACCTTTACTCCTGCAGGCAGCGCTGGCAACATCTCCCTCCACATACCTCCACCGCCAGACTTAGGCCGGGACATTGTCCAGCCGCACCTACTCACTTCGCCAGGTTGGCGGTGAGCCCCGCCCGCCTCAGGGACTCGAGTACCACCCCCACCCTCTGCATATTCTCCACCCAGTCGTCCCCCTGGATGATGATATCATCCAGATAGGCGGCCGCATATGCCGCGCGGGGGCGCAGTACCCGGTCCATAAGTCTCTGAAATGTGGCCGGCGTACCGAACAGGCCGAATGGAAGGGTCACGAATTGGTATAAACCTTCCGGAGTGGAGAAGGCCGTTTTTTCCTTAGACTCTGGAGACAACGGAATCTGCCAGTAGCCCTTAGTCAAATTCAGTGTCGAAAAAAAAAAACGAGCAGTGCCTAACCGGTCCAGAAGCTCGTCGACCCGGGGCATTGGGTAGGCGTCAAAACATGACACATCATTTACCTTGCGGTAGTCCACACAGAACCGTACAGACCCATCTTTCTTCCCTACCAGAACTATAGGGCTGCACCATGCACTGTGTAACTCTTCTATCACTCCCAATTCCAGCATGGTTTTTAATTATTTCCGAACTACTTTGCGCTTGTGTTCGGGTAGCCTATAGGGCCAAGACCTCACTGTCACGCCTGGGCTGGTCTCTACGTGATGCTGGGTGAGGTTTGTGCGGCCTGGCAGGGGGGAGAACACGTCAGCAAAATGCTGCTGCAAATTGACCACATCTGCTTTCTGTGGCGGCGTAAGATGATTATTACAGCGGAGAGGGAAGTGCCGGGGGGAGGGGGAACCTCCGGACCCAGCTCCTCGCTCTCCGCTATCGCCGTCACCATGGAGACAGGCTCCTCTTCCCTCCAACCTTTTAGGAGGTTGAGGTGGTATATTTGGGTTGCCCCGCCCCGGTCAGCCCGCCTGACCTCGTAATCCACGTCACCTACTCGTCGTGTGACCACAAAGGGTCCTTGCCACTTGGCGAGTAATTTGGAGCTGGACGTTGGGAGTAATACAAGTTATTTATCCCCCGGTGAGAATTGTCTGAGTTGCGTCCCCTTGTCCTCTTGTTATACAGGCGCTGCTGACGTTTTTTGGGCTCGGAGCAAATTCTCATGTGACAAGTGCCCCAATGTGTGGAGTTTTGTTCTCAAGTCCATGACGTATTGAATTTCGTTTTTACTGGGGCTTGGACCTTCCTCCCAGCTTTCTTTAACTAGGTCCAGCACCCCGCGCGGCTTCCTGCCGAACAACAGTTCAAATGGGGAAAACCCCGTGGAGGCCTGAGGAACCTCCCGCACTGCAAATAAAAGGGGATCCAACCATTTATGCCAATTTGGTTTGTCCTCATGCACACAAACTTCCGGATCATGGATTTCAAGGTTCTATTCAGCTGCTTTACCAGCCCATCGGTCTGCGGGTGGTAAACGCTGGTCCGAATGGATTTGATCCCCAATAATCCATACAGCTCCTTTAATGTGCGTGACATAATGGACGTGCCCTGGTCAGTCAGAATCTCTTTCGGGATTCCGACTCGGGAGATGACCTGAAACAGCGCTTGCGCAACACTCTTTGCAGAGATGGAGCGCAGCGGCACTGCTTCAGGATAGCGCAATGCGTAATCCACCAGGACTAGCGCAAAGCGATATCCCTGGGTGCTCGGGTGAAATGGTCCGACGAGGCCCATGCCAATTCGCTCAAACGGGACCTCTATGAGTGGTAATCAATCAATCAATCAATGTTTATTTATATAGCCCTAAATCACAAGTGTCTCAAAGGGCTGTACAAGCCACAACGACATCCTCGGTACAGAGCCCACATACGGGCAAGGAAAAACTCACCCCAGTGGGACGTCGGTGAATGACTATGAGAAACCTTGGAGAGGACCGCATATGTGGGTAACCCCCCCCCCTCTAGGGGAGACCGAAAGCAACGGATGTCGAGTGGGTCTGACATAACATTGTGAAAGTCCAGTCCACAGTGGATCCAACACATCAGCGGGAGTCCAGTCCACAGCGGGGCCAACAGGAAACCATCCCGAGCGGAGACGGGTCAGCAGCGCAGAGATGTCCCCAACCGATGCACAGGCTAGTGGTCCACCCGGGGTCCCGGCTCTGGACAGCCAGCACTTCATCCATGGCCACCGGACCTATGCAACTCCCCCTCGCAAGGGACAGGGGAGAAGAGGAGAGAAGAAAAGAAACGGCAGATCAACTGGTCTAAAAAAGGGGGGGTCTATTTAAGGGCTAGATTATACAAATGAGTTTTAAGATGGGACTTAAATGCTTCTACTGAGGTAGCATCTCTAACTGTTACCGGGAGGGCATTCCAGAGTACTGGAGCCCGAATAGAAAACGCTCTAAAGCCCGCAGACTTTTTTTTGGCTCTGGGAATCACTAATAAGCCGGAGTTCTTTGAACGCAGATTTCTTGTCGGGACATATGGTACAATACAATCGGCGAGATAGGCTGGAGCTAAACCGTGTAATATTTTATACGTAAGTAGTAAAACCTTAAAGTCGCATCTTAGGTGCACAGGAAGCCAGTGCAAGTGAGCCAGTATAGGCGTAATATGATCAAACTTTCTTGTTTTTGTCAAAAGCCTTGCAGCCGCATTTTGTACCAACTGTAATCTTTTAATGCTAGACATAGGGAGGCCCGAAAATAATACGTTACAGTAATCGAGACGAGACGTAACGAACGCATGAATAATGATCTCAGCGTCGCTAGTGGACAAGATGGAACGAATTTTAGCGATATTACGGAGATGAAAGAAGGCCGTTTTAGTAACACTCTTAATGTGTGACTCAAACGAGAGAGTTGGGTCGAAGATAATACCCAGATTCTTTACCGAGTCTCCTTGTTTAATTGTTTGGTTGTCAAATGTTAAGGTGGTATTATTAAATAGATGTTGGTGTCTAGCAGGACCGATAATCAGCATTTCCGTTTTCTTAGCGTTGAGTTGCAAAAAGTTAGCGGACATCCATTGTTTAATTTCATTAAGACACGCCTCCAGCTGACTACAGTCCGGCGTGTTGGTCAGCTTTAGGGGCATGTAGAGTTGAGTGTCATCAGCATAACAGTGAAAGCTAACACCGTACTTGCGTATGATGTCACCCAGCGGCAGCATGTAAATACTAAAGAGTGCAGGGCCAAGAACCGAACCCTGGGGAACTCCGCACGTTACCTTGACATAGTCCGAGGTCACATTGTTATGGGAGACGCACTGCATCCTGTCAGTAAGATAAGAGTTAAACCAAGACAAGGCTAAGTCTGACATACCAATACGTGTTTTGATACGCTCTAATAAAATATTATGATCGACGGTATCGAAAGCGGCGCTAAGATCAAGAAGCAGCAACATAGATGACGCATCAGAATCCATCGTTAGCAATAGATCATTAGTCATTTTTGCGAGGGCTGTCTCCGTAGAGTGATTTGCCCTGAAACCGGATTGAAAAGGTTCACAGAGATTGTTAGTCACTAAGTGTTCATTTAGCTGCTGTGCAACAGTTTTTTCGAGAATTTTGGAAATAAACGGAAGGTGGGAGACCGGTCGGTAGTTTACCATGAGGTCAGGGTCGAGGTTAGGTCTTTTGAGCAGAGGATGAATAACCGCTTTTTTGAATGCTAGGGGAACAGTGCCGGAGGAAAGTGATAAGTTTATAATATTTAACACTGATGGACCTAATAATACAAACAGTTCCTTGATAAGTTTCCCAGGAAGTGGGTCAAGTAAACATGTTGTTTGTTTTATCCCACTTACACGCTGTAATAATTCCTCTAATGTTATTTCATCAAAAATAGAGAGACTATTTTGGAGGGCAGTGTCCGTCGTATATACAGTCGTATTTGTGTTAATAGAGCCCAGTTGTAGCTGGGATGCGTTGTCTTTAATCTCCTTTCTAATGAGTTCAATTTTCTTATTAAAGAAATTCATAAAATCATCTGCCGAGTGGGTGGAGCTACTGGGAGGAGTCCCTTGTTGGGTTAGCGATGCTACTGTACTAAACAGAAATTTAGGATCGTTTTTGTTGAGGCGGATGAGATTTGAGTAGTATTTAGTTTTAGCTAAGGTAAGCATGCGTTTATAAGTTATTAAACTATCACTCCATGCTTGATGGAAAACCTCAAGTTTAGTCGCGCGCCATTTGCGTTCCAGTTTTCTACATGATAATTTCTGAGCTCTAATTTCTTCTGTAAACCATGGGGTGCGCCTTTTAGGGGCCCTTTTTTGCTTTAGCGGTGCTATACTATCAATAATTTCGCGCAAGGCATCGTCAAAGTTGTTAGTGAGTTTATCAATAGAGCCGACATAATTTGGGAATGGTGCTATTACCGAAGGCAGTAGGTCAGCAAGAGTCATCGTTGTGGCAGCATTAATGTTGCGGCCGCTATAGCAGTTATTATTATTATTAGCTTGTTGACAAAGAGTCAAAACTTCAAATTTTATAAGGTAATGATCGGACATTACTTTAGTATATGGAAGTATCATAACTTTGGAGGTGGTGACACCCCTGACAAGCACTAGATCTATTGTATTACCGTTGCGATGCGTGGGTTCATGTATTATTTGTGTAAGACCACAGCTATCAATTATGGTTTGGAGCGCCACGCACTGAGGGTCCGATGGGGTATTCATATGGATATTAAAGTCCCCCATTATGATTATATTGTCGGCGTGCGTCACTAGATCAGCAACGAACTCTGAGAATTCACTGATAAAGTCCGAATAGGGCCCAGGGGGGCGGTAGATAACAGCCAGGTCGAGAGGTAGCGGTGTGACAGACCTCATAGTAAGCACCTCAAACGATTTATATTTATTATTTAGGTTAGGGGTAAGGTTGAAATTTTCATTGTATATTAGTGCGACACCCCCTCCCCTTTTAAGAGGGCGGGCAACATGCGCATTCGTATAGTTAGGAGGAGATGCCTCATTGAGCGCAAAAAATTCGTCCGGTTTGAGCCAGGTTTCGCTCAGACCAATGACGTTAAGATTGTTGTCTCTAATGACCTCATTAACCAATAACGCCTTGGGAGACAATGATCTTATGTTTAAAAAGCCCATATTATAGGTATTGGGCTGTTTTGACGAGTTTTTGTTAAGATTATCCGTAGTGGCAATATTAACAATGTTGCGTTTATTATGCGTAGTGCACTTTAAATAGTTTCGACCATATCTAGGAATTGATATGACGGGAATTTTCCGATTGTTTGTTTGGTGCTGCAATAGACTGGACATATCATAATTTGCCACCTCAGTAGAATGCATGTCCACCCCTGACACAGACACAACAGAAAAAACATTATGTGAATTGTGTATTATTCTAAGAGAATTGCTATGCGTACATGGATTATCCAGCCTGGCGCTGGCTAGTTCTAGCTTAACTGACTCCTCACCCGGACTAACAGACATTGTAGTTGCCTGTGACCGGGCTTGCTCTAGTGTAGTCAGTCAAGTGAGACTTAAATAGTAGTCTATGTTTCTAGACAGGATGATGGCGCCTTCCTGGTTAGGGTGAAGGCCGTCTCTCATCAGCAAGCCTGGTTTGCCCCAGAAAGAGGGCCAGTTATCAATAAACGTTAGTCCCTTCTGCCTACAGTAGCTAGCCAACCACTTGTTAAGCGAGACTAATCTGCTATATCTCTCATCATTGCCTCTCGCAGGCAGGGGGCCAGAGACAATTACTCGATGCCTGGACATCTTTCTGGCGAGATCACAAGTCCTGGCTATGTTTCTCTTTGTAATCTCTGACTGTCTCATTCTAGTGTCATTGGAGCCAACGTGTACAACTATATTCGCATAATTAGTGGTGCGATTAGCCTGTCGTACGTGTTTACTAGGCCTGTTGCGAGTTAGCTCCCTAAGATTAGCTTCAATGTCAGGTGCTCTGGCCCCGGGGATACACTTTATTGTGGCTGGTTTGCTAAGCTTTATGTTTCGGGTGATGGAGTCCCCTATAACTAAGGTGTGGTGCCCGGTAGACTGGGGTGTAGGACTAGCTAAAGAGCTAAATCTATTATGCGTCTCAACCGGTACACCGTAGCTTGTAGGCCGCTTAGGACTGCTACAAGCTGGGCTAGTTAGCTCGCTACAGCTAACGCTAGCAGATGTGTCCGCAACATCTAAAGTTACGACATTACTCTGCTCTAACTGGCGGACACGGCCCTCTAGCAGAGCCAACCTCTCCGTGAGTATGGTGCAAGACGCGCAGGAAGCCATTACTCACAGTGTTTTCTGTCACCGAGTGAAGTTCCTGCTGTCCTCAGGGAAGTGGTCGCGGTCTGTAGGAGTAGCTTCTTACTGACCGGCGCTGCCTTTCTCCGCGCTAGCTTAGCAGCTAGCTAGCTGAGGAAAGGGTGGTGGGACAGAGATCGGGTGATTTGCAAGTTAAATAGTACCACTAAAAATGTTTGAGAAGTGATAAAGAAAGCTGTAGAACAATTAAAAGCACACAGATAGAGCGCTACTTAGCTTTTTCGCAACAGCGAACAGACGGCGAGCAGTCACGCACGGTGGCCGCGGGGTTGACTAGTTGATAGCGGCGCACGTCTGCCCGGATGCCCGGCCAATAGAATCGGACCATTACCCGGTTGAGTGTTTTATCATACCCCATGTGACCGGCCATCGGGTTAAAATGCGCCGCCTGGAAAATAATTTCCCAACGGCTTTTTGGCACCAGCAACTGGGTGATTTTCTCCCCTGTCTGAGTGTCACGACTCACTCTGTATAATTTGTCCCTAATTAATGCAAAGTGAAGGAACCCCTGCGCTATCCCCGGGCGAACCCGCTGCCCACCAATTGTTATCACTTGGTCCCAGGTCGTGCGCAGAGTGTCATCTCGAGACTGCTCGAGTGGAAAATCATTCATGGGGCGCCATTGGGGAACCGGGGAAACCTCTTGCGAAGCCCCCGCGGCTCCCCTTCCCCTTCCCCCACGGCAGCGTCGGATAATCTTGCGTCTCCGCTGAGAACAGCGCGGCTATCCCCTTTCCCTACCGGTCGTGAACGCACCCCTGCGCACTGCTTTATTAACCCGTTAAACCCCGGCCAATTGGTTACCAAGATTACAGGGTGCGTTAGGCGCGAATTTACAGCCACCTTCACAATATGCTTTTCCACTGGCACCATAGGGTACTCGTGAATATCCCCATGCACACATTTAACCCGTACCCCCCAACACTTTGGTTAGGGGGGTGGGCTTTGGTGGAAGCGGGGGTGTATAATGTAGCCCGGAAGAGTTAAGGCTGCATGGGATTCTGGGTATTTGTTCTATTGTGTTTATGTTGTGTTACGGTGCAGATGTTCTCCCGAAATGTGTTTGTCATTCTTGTTTGGTGTGGGTTCACAGTGTGGCGCATATTAGTAAGAGTGTTAAAGTTGTTTTATACAGCCACAGTCAGTGTAACCTGCATGGCTGTTGACCAAGTATGCCTTACTGTCGCTTACGTGTGCAAGCAGAAGCTGCATACAACATGTGGCTGGGCTGGCACGCCATTTTTACAGGATGTAGAGGGCGTTAAATGCTGTGCCATCACGGCACACCCTTATTATTGTTGTTGGGGTGAAATCCGTAGCATGTTTGACCCGGGAGATTTCTGGGAGAGGCACTGAAACCCGGAAGTCTCCCGGGAAAATCGGGAGGGTCGGCAAGTATGCAGCTGAGCCGCATCAGAGTGGTCAAAGAGCCGCATGCGGCTCCGGAGCTGCGGGTTGCCGACCCCTGTCCTAGGGCGAAAGGCCGCTCCTCCTGTCCTTGCCTCAGTGTCCGGAACCGGCGCCTGTGGTCCTCTTCCGATCCTCCTGTCCGGTCCTGCACCGCTCTCCTCATGTCCCGGTACTTCACCCGGGACGCTGGTGGCAAGCTGAGTGCCGCTCGCTGCGCTTCTCCCGCCAGCAGCGGCAACAGCCGTACCGCCCACTCCTCTTCTGGAAACGCGCATGCTTTTGCCGTCACCTCAAACATGTCCACGAAGGTTTGCGGGTCTTCCGTCTCCACCATCCGGTGCCAATGCTGGCGCTGCCGCCGTGGGTGTCCCCGCTCTGGACCGCTCCACCAGCGCTCACAGCACTTAACTCTGCAGCGCAATTTGCGCTTGCATCTCCTTCATCTGCTGCTGGTTTGCGCATGACATCTCAGCTATGAGCTGCCCGAGTGCCGCTATTGGGCTCGATGTCGACATTGTTCTTTTCCCTTTTAATTGGGCGCCAGATGTGGAAGTCGCTTCCTAGCGGTACCACTGACATATGCTTCACAGGATCCAAGTGTGCAGGTTTTAACAAGGTTTTAATAATAATGTTTCAACAACAGTTTTTCTCTCCAGTAGAACGTGACCTTTCAGTCATGTCCGTATCCTCTCTCCCCTCCTGCTCCCGGCCGCTTGCTGTTAAAGACAACAGATGATTAGATTACCACGTACCACCTGTGAAATCCAATCACCTGCCAGCTGTGTGTCGCCGTCAGCACTGCCACGGCCCCGTCTGATGGTGCTCTGTCCTCAGCACCATGGACAGAGGTGGTGACCTTTGGTCCTGCAGGCAGCGCTGGCAACATCTCCCTCCACAACTAGTAATATTTATTTGGGCCTGATGGGTGACAATTAAGGGAATCTGAATTTACAGTCGTGGTCATGTCGTGGCTGTCTTGAGTTTCCAATAATTTCTACAACTCTTTTTTTTTTGTGATAGAGTGATTGGCGCACATACTTGTTTGTCACAAAACATTCATGAAATTTGGTTCTTTTATGAATTTATTATGGGTGTACTGAAAATGTGACCAACTCTGCTGGGTCAAAAGTGACATGACATGGACTTTGGCGCAGTTTCCTGCGTGAGTTGCTTTCCCGGAATGCAAACAAACTTGACTGGACATCGGATGAAGGTAGATACATCATTTATTTTAACACTAACAAAAAGGAACAAACAAAAGGCGTGCTCAAGACGGAGACAAAAACTTGACTAAGAAAACAAAAACTAGCACTTGGGCAGAAACTATGAACATGAAACAAAAATACTTACTGTGGCATGGCATGAAGCATGACCTATGGTATCATCGGGTAGCAAAGGATAACAGCGGTAACAGAGTTAATGTCGCCAGGCTGACCTCCTGGCAACTATCGGCTTAAATAGTCGTGAACATGATTAGCAACAGGTGCGTGAGTGCAAACGTGAAACAGGTGGAACTAATGGGTTGCTATGGTGACCAAACAGGAACTAAAAAGAGTCCAAAAACCAAACAGGACATAACTTAGACAAAACATGATCACAGACATGACAAAAAGTATACATACGGCAATGTTAATATTTGGTTACATGTCCCTTGGCAAGTTTCACTGCAATAAGGCGCTTTTGGTAGCCATCCACAAGCTTCTGGCAAGCTTCTGGTTGAATTTTTAACCACTCCTTTTGACAAAATTGGTGCAGTTCAGCTAAATTTGTTGGTTTTCTGACGTGGACTTTTTTCTTTAGCATTGTCAACACAAAGTCAGGACTTTGGGAAGGCCATTCTAAAACCTTAATTCTAGCCTGATTTAGCCGTTCCTTTCCAAACATATTGCTGGGTATTATGGCCAAACAGCTAAATTTTTGTTTTATCTGACCACAGAACTTTTCTGCAGAAGGTCTTATCTTTGTCTATGTGATGACAGATGAAACAAAAATTGAGCTGTTTGGCCACAATACCCAGCTATATGTTTGGAGGAGAACTGGTGCTTTAAATAGGACAACGAAAAAGGAGGATTACCTCCAAATTCTTCAGGACAACCTAAAATAATCAGCCCGGAGGTTGGGTCTTGGGCACAGTTGGGTGTTCCAACAGGACAATGACCCCAAACACGCGTCAAAAGTGGTAAAGGAATGGCTAAATCAGGCTAGAATTAAGGTTTTATAATGGCCTTCCCATAGTCCTGACTTAAACATGTGGACAATGCTGAGAAACAAGTCAATGTCAGAAAACCAACAAATTTAGCTGAACTGCACCAATTGTGTCAGGCGGAAAGGTCAAAAATTCAACCAGAAGCTTACCAGAAGCTTGCCAGAAGCTCGTGGATGGCTACCAAAAGCGTGGACGGTGTGGCGAAGTTGGTAGAGTGGCCGTGCCAGCAAGCGGAGGGTTGCTGGTTACTGGGGTTCAATCCCCACCTTCTACCATCCTAGTCACGTCCGTTGTGTCCTTGGGCAAGACACTTCACCCTTGCTCCTGGTGGCTGCTGGTTAGCGCCTTGCATGGCAGCTCCCGCCATCAGTGTGTGAATGTGTGTGTGAATGGGTGAATGTGGAAATACTGTCAAAGCGCTTTGAGTACCTTGAAGGTAGAAAAGCGCTATACAAGTATAACCCATTTATCATTTATTTACCTTATTGCAGTGAAACTTGCCAAGGGACATGTAAGCAAATATTAACATTGCTGTATGTATACTTTTGACCCAGCAGATTTGGTCACATTTTCAGTACACCCATAATAAATGCATAAAAGAAACAAACTTCATGAATGTTTTTTGTGACAAACAAGTATGTGCGCCAATCACTCTATCACAAAAAATAAGAGTTGTAGAAATTATTGGAAACTCAAGACAGCCATGACATGATTATGTCCTTCACAGGTGTATGTAAAGTTTTGACCACGACTGTAGTAGATTGAAAAAATACATGCAGTACTCATGTCAATCGATAGATGGCAACCCCTGATGTGCAGACTGCAGAACCACCGAAGAAGCAGTTTGCCTGGTGTTGAAAAAATACATGCAGTACTCATGTCAATCGATAAATGGCAACCCCTGATGTGCAGACTGTAGAACCACCGAAGAAGCAGTTTGCCTGGTGCTGTTTTCGCGCGCGCCACCCTACTCTCTCCGGCAGGCAGGGATCAACAATGGCCACAACACAAGCCGACGTCGAGCTACAAACCTTTCAAATAATGGAACATATGTTCGCGGACGTCTGCGATTACCAAGTCGACTGCGGAGGGTCGAATTTGCAAGTGGATGGTAATTGGTATTTTAATGTTTTCATATACGATCTATGTATAGTACGTGACAGGTCAAGGAAAACGCTCGCCCCGGTTTGTTGCAGATTTGTCACATTTCCAAACTATGTTAAATGGATTACGAACTACTTTATAGTGCGATTGTCAACAATATTAAGCTTCTGAGAAACATTAATAATGTACACTTTAACAACTATAGGTTTTCCAATTCGAAAGTGAAAGGTTATATATCATGGGAATGAATCAAGTGCGTTTTCTCGAAGCGAACAATGACCGGGTAATAAGTGACAGAACACCTTAGAAGCAACTACAATTCAACTACTGTTGGTTATTTTAAAAACCGAGTTTAAATGTATTTGCGGAATAAAAAATCGATCCTACATATTTTTGGATTGCATGGTTTTGATTGTACACATGTAGTAAAGTGAGCACATAAGTTAAGTTTGACACTGTTGCCCTCTTTTGTTGTGTATAATAACGATGATACCAGTATGTGTTGATGGGCAATACAGTAGTAATAAAAACATATACATTTAATCTGGAATTAGGGCTGGGCGATATGGCCTTTTTTTAATATTGCCTTAGCCTTGATTGAACACTTGATACATATAATCACAGCAGTATGATGATTCTATGTGTCTACATTAAAACATGCTAAGAGGAAGGAAGACAGCTCCAGTGTGGACTCAGAAGACGCAACTGGGCTCTGGGTACGTGCAGGCTTCCTGTGGAAGACGTCGGTGGCGAGGGAGAGGCCTGGCTAGCAGCTAGCAGCAGCTAGCAGAAGCAAGACGACCTCGCGACGACGGGACCGGTAGGTGACGGCGGCGGCGAGTGACGGCAGCGGGGCGGCGAGGTAGAGGCCCGGCTAGCAGCCAGCAGCAGTGGGACCACCACCCCACCGCCTCACGGCGGCGAGATCGACAGCTTTCTTGCGGCGGCGTGTGATAGCAGCAGAGCGGCGAGGGAGAGGCCCGGCTAGCAGAAGCGGGACCACCTCGCGACGACGGGACCGGCAGGTGACGGCGACGGCGAGTGACGGCAGCCGGGCGGCGAGGGAGAGGCCCGGCTAGCAGCCAGCAGCAGTGGGACCACCACCTCACGGCGGCGAGAGCGACAGCTTTCGCGCGGCGGCGTGTGACAGCAGCAGAGCGGCAAGGGAGAGGCCCGGCTAGCGGCTAGCAGCAGCTAGCAGAAGCGGGACCACCTCGCGACGACGGGACCGGGGACAGCCTTGGCTGAAGGCGGTAAACACCCGCGACAGCCAAAATCAACATGGGGCCAAAGAAGGTGCTCTCTCCTGATGAAGGTGAGGAGATAAGGCGATCACTTGAATTTTTAACAGCAGAGGTATCAGCCATTAAGCAGTACCAACAGACAATTATGCAGCTGGTGGAGGAGGTAACAATTATACGAGTCGAGAATGATGCAAAAACTCTACAAATAGAACAGTTAACAGACCGAGTGGATGAACTGGAACAATACACAAGAATAAATGACGTTATTTTGACCGGGCTTAATATTAAGCCCCGTTCATATGCTCGGGCGGTGACCGCCAATGGTGGAGAAGAGCCCGGGAATTTGGACATCTCCACAGAGAGGCAAGTGGCAACATTCATGGAGTCAAAAGGCATATTCATGGACATGGCAAATGTGGAAGCTTGCCACCCACTCCATAAGAAGAAAGATAATTCGGCACTAGTAATAATAATGAGATTTGTCAATAGGAAACATAAAACTGCATTACTAAAACAAGGAAGGAAGCTGAAAGGAACAGACGTGTACATAAATGAACATTTAACAAAGAAAAACGCAGACATAGCCAGAAAAGCACGTAGCTTAAGAAAACAAGGAAAAATACAACAAACATGGACAGCAAACTGTAAAATATTTATTAAACTAAATGGAACACCAGAGGAAGCAAGAGTAATAGTCATAAGGAAAATAGCAGAGCTGGATAAATATCAATAACGATAAAAAAATTAAACACAACCATGACACAAACAAACAATAATCAATCAAACAGAGAATTTATAACCTTTTCCAGCACCGACTATAACAGGATGGAATTGGACAGTGCTATAGATCCAGACATACATTTTTTTTCTCACATGGACAATAATTGTTTATATTATACAGAAGGACAGTACAACACCAACATTAATTCCAATAACAAACTGTCAATTATTCATATTAACTGCAGAAGCTTGTATGCCAATTTTAACAATATGAAATTATTTTTGGAACACTTTAAAGAACCTTTCAAAATTATCGCTGTATCAGAGACATGGATGGATCCAAAAAAAGGAATGGACTTTGGACTAGAAGGATATGAACTCAATTATATTAATAGAGTAAATAAGAATGGAGGCGGAGTTGCTGTATATGTGATGAAGGACTTCCATTACAAGGTGGTAAAAGACATGTCACTGGCTATTGACAATGTTTTAGAGTGTATAACCATTGAGATATGTCATGAAAGAAATAGAAATGTATTGATCAGTTGTATATATAGGGCACCCAACTCAAGTATTGAAGGATTTGAAGACTGGATTAAGGGAACTTTCAATGGAATCAGTCAAAAAGTACTCTTTTTATGTGGAGACTTCAACATTGATCTCTTGAACCCCAACAAGCAAACGTCCATTAATGATTTCACAGATACAATGTATAGTATGAGTTTGTATCCTCAAATCACAAGGCCAACCAGAATTGCAAGTCACAGTGCTACACTTATTGACAATATATTCACTAATGTCTTTGATAATAATATAACAAGTGGACTGTTAACAACCGACATCAGCGACCATCTGCCAGTCTTTACTATTTATGATGGGAACTACAGGAAGAAGAACATTGACAAAAAGACATTTCAAAGACTATGTACAGAGGAAGGAATGATTTTCTTCAAGAAGGATCTGAGGAAACAAATTTGGGACAATGTATATAATGAAGATGATGTAGATGATGCATATGGGAATTTTGTCAACACCTTTCTAACACTCTATGATAAACATTGCCCATGGAAAGAACGTAGTAAGAAGCAAAAGAAAAACAACCAACCGTGGATGACAAAAGGACTGAAAAATGCTTGTCACAAAAAAACACATTGTATCGAATATTTATAACACAAAGATCTATAGAGGCAGAAAATAAGTATAAGAAATATAAAAACAAGGTAATTGGTATACTACGAACATGTAAGAAGGAATACTACAGTCAATTATTAAACAAGAACAAAAACAACATGAGAGCAACTTGGGGCATCCTAAATAGCATCATTAAAAATGGTGCTAAGAAAGATTACCCCCAGTACTTTCTAGATGGACATACAAAAAATGACAATATGAACCAAATAGCTGAATGTTTCAATGATTATTTTGTTAATATCGGAACAAATCTGGATCAAAGAATTCCAAATGCAGATGATAGGTCAGTTGAGGACTTGAGTGAGCTCATAGACAGAAATCCCAATTCCATGTTTCTTAACCCTCCTATTGTCCTTGGGGTCAATGTGACCCCAAGGCATTTTGAGAGTCTCTAAAAAGATGGTTGTCATTAGTTTTTCTTCCTAATATTTCATGACTTTTCCTAATCCATCAGGGAGACACAGAAAAATATAAAATCAACTGCATGATTGTTTCTCATTTCTCTGTACACATTTTGACCACGCCATCGTTCCTCAGGGGTCATATAGACCCCAGGATTGGAAAGCATTATAAGTCTTTGTGTGTTAGAGTGAGACACATGATCCAATTGACTTTTTTGTGCTCCCAAGTGATCTGAACACAGAGAATTCAATTGTGAGTTGATCTGACCATCATACACTGAATTATTGTTGGTTTAATATCGTTTGGCAGCCATTTTGACAGTTTTCCATAGATATTTCGGCACATTGCACCCCCCCCCCACCAAATACCCCCCAGTGGGAAATTACTTATGTGTGCTCCTAAGTCCCCTGAACACAAAGAAACAAATAGTGAGTCAATCCAACCATCATAGACCGAGTTATTGCAGTTTGAATACTGTTAGGCTTGGTCTTGAATGTGACCAAAAGTGATTTTCGTAATTTCTGAACGTACAAATACATATAAACTCAGTTTTCCATATAAGTGTCACACAAGAAATGAAATGGAACAATCACTGTGAGTTTATCTGACTATTACATGCTGAACTAGTGTGGTTTGAGTAGCGTTTGGTGGCCATTTTAGCGTTTTTCTACCTCGAACATCCCAGTAGGAAACCATTTATTTGTGCTCCTAAGTCCCCTGAACACAGAAAAAAGCAGTGAGTAGATCTTTATTAGTAATTGATGCAGAAACCACTGAGATAAATGGTCTTGAAAATAAATTTATAATTTATACTCTGTCGGAATGGCGGGATGTCGGAACAGTTCAAACATTCCGTTCCCGCGCCGTGTGAGAACAGGAGGAGGAGAGGGGGGAGGAGCAAACATATAAAAGCACTCGCATAGCAGCCTTCTAAACCATTTCTCTGCTGCTGTCTCTGCTGCTGTTTGTGATATACTCTCTCTCTCTCTCTCTTGTTTCGAGTTTGCCTTCTAAACCATTTCTCTGCTGCTGTTTGTGATATACTCTCTCTCTCTCTCTTGTTTCGAGTTTGCCTTCTAAACCATTTCTCTGCTGCTGTTTGTGATATACTCTCTCTCTCTCTCTCTCTTGTTTTGAGTTTGATGATGCCAAACCACAAGACGTTCTCTGTCCAGGAGGTTTTGGATCAGGTTTTTAGTGAAGAGGTAGACATAGAGGAAAATGTGTCTGAAATCGAAGACAATGTTGTGGAAGACCCTGATTATGGGGCATCGTCCTCTGATGAGGATGAGACCCTTGATGCTGAAGTTCCTGTCAACACTGGAACACCAGCAGACATTTTCCTGTCCAAAAATGGAAAGTTGTCGTGGTCCCCTGCCCCACGTCAACGGCAGGGTAGACTTAGCGCTGGTAATGTCATCAAAATGGTTCCAGGCCCAACCCGATATGCGATTAGCCGTGTCCAAGACATAAAATCTGCATTTGAGCTCCTCATGACACCATCAATTGAGAACCATGTACTCTTGATGACCAATTTAGAGGGGAGTCGTGTGTTTGGGGACAGTTGGAAGCCGATCGATGCAATTGACTTGCAGGCATACATCGGGTTGCTCATTTTGGGGGGCGTGTACAAGTCCAAAGGCGAGGCAGCAGAAAGCCTGTGGAATAAAGAGACTGGAAGGGCCATCTTCCCAGCCACCATGTCTCTGAAGAAATTCCATATTATGTCTCGTGTCCTACGGTTCGATGACAGAGAGAAAAGACAGGGCCGGAGAGAACATGACAAGCTGGCAGCTATCCGGGATGTATGGGACAAGTGGGTTCAGCAACTGCCATTGCTTTACAACCCAGGCCCCCATGTGACTGTGGATGAATGTCTGGTGGCGTTTCGTGGCCGCTGTCCATTTAGACAGTACATCCCGAGTAAACCAGCCAAATACGGCATTAAAATATGGGCAGCATGTGATGCCCAGTCGAGCTATGCCTGGAATATGCAGGTCTACACCGGCAAAGCCCCTGGGGAAGCACCTGAAAAAAATCAGGGCATGAGGGTTGTCCTGGACATGGCTGAGGGACTGGAGGGGCACAATATAACGTGCGACAACTTCTTCACCTCCTATGCCCTTGGTGAAGAACTCGCAAAGCGGAAAGTCACCATGCTGGGGACAGTCCGCAAGAACAAGCCAGAGCTTCCCTCTGAGCTTGTTGCAATCAAGAACAGACAGGCTACATCCTCAGTGTTTGCCTTCACTGAGAACGCCACAGCTGTTTCGTATTGCCCCAAGAAAGGGAAGAACGTTGTGCTCATGAGTACGATGCACAAGGATGCCCAGCTCAGCACCAGGGAGGACAAGAAGCCACAAATGGTGTTGGACTACAATGCCACAAAGGGTGGTGTTGACAACCTGGATAAAGTCACAGGCACGTACAGCTGCCGACGCATGACTGCACGATGGCCCCTTGTTGTATTCTTCAACATCATCGATGTGAGTGCCTACAACGCTTTTGTGCTTTGGAGGGAGATCAGTGAAGGCTGGAACAGCGAAAAGCTGTACCGGAGGAGGCTGTTCCTGGAACAGCTGGGGTACGTGCTGGTGCAACCCCAAATTGCACGAAGAGTTGTCCTACCAAGAGCCTCAGCGGCTGCTGTGGTGATAGTGGAGGATGTTCAGAGGGAGGCACACACCTCCAATCCTCCAGTGGCCAGAGGGCAAAAACGAGGCAGGTGCCAGATCTGTTCCACTAGGAACGATAACAAGACAACTAATACATGTGGGGGATGTGGCAAATACATCTGCAAGGAGCACATCCGTTGTGGATCATGTGCCCAGTAGTGCTTTACCCTTTCTTGGAGAGTGGGGGATGAATATTGCCATTTTTCATTTGTTTTACATTTCTTGAGAGAGGTAGACTCTAGGCTACTTTTTGCAGTCTGTGAAAAAATAGGAGTGGCAGACTTTTACAGTATTTTAGTTTTTTTGAAATAAGACAATATTTTTGGTAAATAGCCTACTGTCTTGTTATTTTTTTCTTCAAATATGGACACTCCAAATGGCCGGCCAATGGTCAGATATTTGTTGTTGTTGAAAAAAAACAAAACAAAAAAAAAAAAAATACAAAATATAAAGAGTAATAAAAAAACTTCCCCCATTGAGGATTGCCACCTTATCCTGGTCAGAGGGTTTGTGCTTGACCCTTTCTTGGAGAGTGAGACGAATATTGTTATTTTCAAATGGACACTCCAAATGGCCAACGGTCAGATATTTGTTGTTGTTGAAAAAAAAAAAAAAGAAAAAAAAAAAAAGTTATAAAAAACTTCCCCCTGGAGGATTGCCACCTTATCGTGGTCAGGGGGTTTGCGTGCTTCCATGACCCTAAGAGCTATAGCTGGTCTTAGGGTAGAAGCCTGACTAAGTGCAATCTAAATGGCAAAAAACAACAACAACAACAACACCATACAATTAATACAATTCGGTCACATTCAATGATGGCCGCCTAACAGTATTCAAACTGCGATAACTCGGTCTAAGATGGTTGGATTGACTCACAATTTGTTTCTTTGTGTTCAGGGGACCTAGGAGCACAAATAAGTGGTTTACCACTGGGAGGTTATCTGGGGGGGGGGGCGTAGTGTGCCAAAAAATCAATAAAAAACGGTCAAATTTGACACCAAACGGTATTCAAACAACAATAATTCAGTGTATGATGGTCAGATCGACTCAGAGTTGACTTCTCTGTGTTCAGAAGACTTGGGAGCACAAAAAAGTCAATTGGATCATGTGTCTTACTCCCACACACAACAACTTATAGAGCTTTACATCTCTGGGGTCTATGTGACCCCTGAGGAACGATGGTGTAGGCAAAAATCGAGGTCAATAGGAGGGTTAAAAGTGTAACAAAAGAAGAAATAATCAAAATTGTAAATACAACACTTCAACTGACTGTCATGGAATACATATGGTAACGATAAAAAAGGTTATAGAAGACATTTCAGAACCTCTGACATATATCACCAATGTATCATTTTTAACCGGAAAATTCCCAGACAAAATGAAAATTGCAAAAGTCGTACCAATCTATAAGAATGGAGATGTACACCAGTTTACTAACTACAGACCAGTTTCATTACTTCCACAATTCTCCAAAATCATGGAAAAATTATTCAATAGTCGATTAGATTTATTTATTAACAAAAGTGGGACGCTCGTGGAGAACCAATATGGATTTCGAGCAAATATCTCAACATCAATACCATTAATTAAAATAACAGAGGAAATTATTATAATGATAAATGGGTTGTACTTGTATAGCGCTTTTCTACCTTCGAGGTACTCAAAGCGCTTTGACAGTATTTCCACATTTACCCATTGACACACAATTACCAATGCAATAGATGGTAAAGAATGTGCAGCAGCAGTATTCATGGACTTAACAAAAGCATTTGATACAATTAATCATGATATTTTAATACAAAAATTAGAACGATATGGCATCAGAGGTTTGGTATTGAACTGGGTAAGAAGCTATTTAACCAACAGGAAGCAATATGTGAAGATGGGTGAAAATATGTCAACACGGCTAGATATGTCCTGTGGTGTGCCGCAGGGATCAATACTGGGACCAAAATGGTTTAATCTTTATATAAACGACATTTGTAAAGTTACAAAGGACTTAAAGTTAGTTTTATTTGCAGATGATACAACTGCTTTCTGTTCAGGAGAGAACACACAGAAGATAATACAAATAATAACAGAAGAAATGAACAAATTAAAAAGATGGTTTGACAAAAACAGACTATCTTTGAATCTCAGTAAAACTAAAATAATGCTATTTGGTAATAGTAGGAAAGAGCATCATACGCAAATACAAATAGACGGAGTAGACATCGAAAGGGTAAAAGAAACCAGATTTTTGGGAGTATTAATAGATGATAAAATGAACTGGAAATCTCATATACAAAACATACAACATAAGGTAGCAAAAAACATTTCAATAATGAATAAAACAAAACACGTCCTGGGCCAAAAATCACTTCATATTCTCTACTGCTCACTAGTGTTACCATATCTGACTTATTGTGCAGAAATATGGGGAAAAAACTACAAATGTGCGCTACATTCGTTAACCATGTTACAAAAAAGATCAGTTAGAATAATACCTAATGTTGGATATAGAGAACATACAAACCCTTTATTTATTAAGTCAAAAATATTAAAGTTTGGTGATTTGGTAAAATTGCAAACAGCTAAAATGATGTACAAAGCAATCTATAACCTGCTACCAAAGAATGTACAACATTTCTTCTCAACTAAAGAGGAGAAATATAACCTTAGAGGAAAAAATAATTTATAACATTTATATGCACGTACAACACTTAAAACGTTTAGCATAACAATATGTGGAATTAAATTATGGAATGGATTAAGTAAAGAAGTTAAAAATTGTACTGACATGATCCAGTTTAAGAGGTTGTTTAAATTAATAGTGCTTACAAAGTACAAAGAAGAAGAATTATGAGAAAAACTTCCAACCTTATTGAAAATATTCATCTCAGTATGTTAATAATGACTGAATTAATTAATTACATATTACAAACTGTTGTATATACTAATTCATAGATGTTATTTTATTATATAAAAAGGTCAGTAAATGATTTTATATAATTGTAAATGCTTTGAAGTGGGAAAGGGGTAGGATTAAATAAGCTTTGCTTCTTCCTACTCCTTTTCGGATATGATGTAAATGAAATGATATGAAATTGTGTGATGTATTATGATGTAAATGTGTTCATGTTCGAAATAAACTAAAAGAAAGAAAGAAACATTCTTGTTCATACTGCATTAATATATGCTCATTTTAAACTTTCATGCAGAGAGGGAAATCACAACTAAGTCAATTGACCAAAAGTGTATTTATTAAACAGTTATTAAGCAGTTGCACAAACATTCATGTCATTTCCAAATCAGAAAGTGCAAAATTGTCAGTCTTTTTAAAACAAGCTATTAGTGCACTTTTGTGCATGATGTCTCTAAGATGACAAATCAAAACAACACTAAATTAAAGTGCACTTTTTGTACAGAACGCCACTACAATAGTTTAAAACAAATAAAGTGCACTTTTGCACATGTCACACAAGATATTTCAATAAGTGTCAAATAAAAATGAGCTGCTTAATAGGAAATCAAATTGTGTACATCCTTCGCTATGTGGTAGGTTCCTGCGGACATTATCTCTTTTGTGGTTTACTATTTTTTTCATACGGTGTTGATCTGGAAATGTTTGCCTCGGCATTTTGATGGTGTGGGCGTGTGGCACCGAACGGAGATGTTGACATGCGGAATAAGCACTCTACATTCTCTAGCAGGTGACTTTTCAAATGATGCTACATATTAGCAGTAATGCTACTTTTTGTAGCAATGCTTTTTCCCCACACTTGACAAATTACGGTTGTCTGTTCGACATATTCCCACTTGAAGCCAAACCACCGCCAGACGATGGACCCCGTGCTGTTTTTCTTGGGAATTAATTATTCCTTCATTTGTTACTAGATTCGCACCTTCTTTCTCTCGTATTACCACTCGCACCACAGCTAACTTTAGCCATGCTGCTACCTCTCTGCTGCATGAGGGCGTATACGTATGTGACGTATGACGTGACAGTATGTGACGTGTGTAAGAAAGTGCGCTCGCTGTCTGTGAGAAGGACAGACAAGAAAGAGTGGGAAGAGCCTGCAGTGTAATATCCGCAGCTAAAAGCAACTGCATGAGGACGTATACTCGAATATCACAATATAGTCATTTTGTATATCGCACAGAGACAAACCCGCGATATATCGCGTATATCGATATATCGCCCAGCCCTATCGGGAATCATGTTCATAGTGTAGAATTATATAGACCTGCCGAATTAGAGCTCCCCGATTTTGGGGGGGGGCAATTGCGATTGATCTCTTCAAAATTGCGATTCGAATTGCGAATTTTATACGTAAAAATGCATATTCCTGTCTCAGGGTGCCGCACATTAGAGCAATATGCAATAACTAACTTTAAAAATATTTAGCTTTATACAGACAGACTCAGAGCTTTTGTCTACATCATGCTCTAAAACTGTAGAAATAACCGATAAAAACTATACAGTGTTTGTAATGTAATCATAATACATAATAATAATGCACACAACCATTTAAAATTATATTTATATTTAGTTCTCGTTACCGTAGAATTGTTTACCATTATACTGTACTTTGAAGGTAACTTTGTTATCCTAAATAAATAAAAAGACAAAAAATTAAATGCACTTATTTCTGTGAGTAACAATTTAACATAAATATAAGTGCTTTTTTTTTCACCAGTTGGAAAAACTAGGTTGGGCAGTGTCTTTTTGTTTATTGCCATCACTTTATCACGGCATTCTCGCTCGCTTGTCTATGTTGATGGGCTCATATTGCCCATCTCATTTGAAGCTGAAAAATTGCGACAACAGGACATATGGCTTTGTAATCATATTTTTTCCCTCCTAATTTTTGTTACTTTGCGGCAAGTCGCGAGTAGGGAGAGTGTGTGTGTGTGTGTGTGTGTGTGTGTGTGTGTGTGTGTGTGTGTGTGTGTGTGTGTGTGTGTGTGTGTGTGTGTGTGTGTGTGTGTGTGTGTGTGTGTGTGTGTGTGTGTGTGTGTGTGTGTGTGTGTGTGTAAGCCAGCAGACCGCTCTAGACAAATATTATAAATGACTGAGAAGAGGGCTCACTGTGTTCAGCTAATTCTACTGTTAAATAAACGCGCTCAGGTGATGAGAGCAAATGCAGAGTGAGACATCTTTACCCCTGTTTGAAGCGAGAGAGAAACAAACGCGAGGCTCAACAATTCTGATTGGCGAACGTCTGTCACCCAAATGCCGGTGGTGGCGGAGAGAAAAAAAAAACTCTGCCTCTTGTGATTACGTAATCACACTAATTAAAACTTCCATGTAGAGTTGATGACGATTATTTGTGAAGCCCTATGCTGAATACATACTTATAGTGGTTTTACAGCACTTTTTAAGACACATAGTGTCATTTAACCTTCCATTTTGTGTTTGTCATCCACATTTACTCAATGTATTTATTGGCCATTAATATGTTGTTGTTTTTTCAGGTTTGGACTTTGATCCAGTTTCAATAGGTGATCAACTGAAAAGAATCGGCGATTCTCTGAACGAGGACGCAACGTTTTGTGCTGCTCTGGCCGGCATGGAGCGCTCATTAGCTCAAGAGGTAAACACGCACACACAACTGCACACACATCTTAATCATAGTAATATGTAGTAATTAGAGATGTCAGGTAGAGATGAAAATTTCATATCACAGTTATTGTGACCAAAACAGTTATCATTATTCAGGGTTTCCCTTATACGTATCTGCTTGTGGCGCAGCGCCACAGCTAAATTAAAGCCGCCACGCCTTAAAAATTTGGATTTTTTAAAGTGGAAACAAATTAAATAAATATATTGTATGACAAAATATATAGCCTATATGAGGGGTCGGCAACCCGCGGCTCCAGAGCCTCATGCGGCTCTTTGATCACTCTGATGCGGCTTAGCTTGTCACGGTCTCTCTCTCTCTCTCTCTCTCTCTCTCTCTCTCTCTCTCTCTCTCTCTCTCTCTCTCTCTCTCTCTCTCTCTCTCTCTCTCTCTCTCTGCGCAATACAATGTAAATCGTTGGCCAACCAAAAAGTAACCACAAACACTATACGGTATAGTGTTCTGTGGTTACTTTTTGGTTGGCCAAGAGGACGTGACGACAGGCTGTCCTCACTCAGGTCCGCGTGCGTGCCTTAAGTCCGGCTGGAAATCGGGGAGAAATTTGGGAGAATGGTTGTCCCGGGAGATTTTCGGGAGATACACTGAAATTCGGGAGTCTCCCGGAAAATTCGGGAGGGTTGGCAAGAATGAACATCGCACACGCCTCACAGATGAGAGCTTACAATCCTGTGTGAAGATAAAGGTGACGTCATACAGTCCTGATGTGGAGACGCTGTGCGCTGCGGTTCAGGAGCAGAAATCACATTGACCATGTATGATAAATATTTTAATTTCCTATAATTTTGCATATATTCACATTTTTTAATTGTTCAGTGAAATAGACATTTTATTATTCAGGTTGGCAGCTGACTGCACGGCGCCAGTAAAAGGATGACGGCACAAGAGAGAGGACGGCATTTTTGGTTCTCTGCCAGTGGATAATTTAAGTTTGGCGTTTTGTTTTTTCATTACTACAAGGAGGACTTAAATAGACATTAAGTATTTTACTTAACCTTCAACCGGACGTCTTTTTCGGAGTTAAAAACGTTTTGTTGCTGGCAGAAATGTTATTTCATTTTCTCTGCAGTCGTTCATTGATTTCATAATAGTTTGTTTATACATAGCACAAAGCAAAAAAAAAATTATATGCAGTGTTATTTCATTTTAAATTTCAAAAGAGTTTTGTGGCTCCCATTGTTTTCTTTAATTTGTGAAATGTCAAAATGGCTCTTTGAGTGGTAAAGGTTGCCGACCCCTGGCCTATATCATTTAAGCACGATTGACTCGTGATGCGCAGAAAATGTGTGCGGTTGTTGATGACCTGTCAGAGCTTAATCCCTTTTTGATTGACAGCAAATCAGAAATCTTGAAATACAAAACACTGCCAATACATTTTTAAATTTTCATTCTGGCATTCCTATTGATATGTGTTATTTTTTAAGTGAAGTTTTCTTTGTAAAATCTTGCATGTTTATATCTTAAATTTTTTTGGCGACTGCACTCATGTCTAAAGAGTAGCTGAAAAATAGCTTCCCCTACTTGAAAGACCAGAAGTTGCCACTGGTATACATCCTGTGTTACATTATACAATAATAACAATTATTAAAAATAGAGCAAAATGATATCACATAAATTAGGTTGATTGGCAACACTATATTGGCCCTAGAGTGTGAATGTTGTCTGTCTACCTGTGTTGGCCCTGCCATGAGGTGGCGACTTCCGAATGCAGCCTTAGATACTTATTTTTAAATGTATGTAAATTATTTTACCATTAAAATATATATATATATATATAAACACTGTATATAAATATATATAAACACTGTGTGTGTATATATATATATATATATATATATATATATATATATATATATATATATATATATATATATAAACACTGTATATAAATATATATAAACACTGTATATATATATATATATATATATATATATATATATATATATATATATATATATATATATATATATATATATATAAACACTGTGTATATATATATATATATATATATATATATATATATATATATATATATATATATATATATATATATATATATATATATATATATATAGGCATCACAGTGTTGGTGCTAGGAATTTTCAAAATAAGGTCCCAGGGACCCCATGAAGTCATAAAAATGGGGTCCCACAGTAAATTTTTGGGGTCCCACTTTTTTGTAACCGTTTTGAAAACAAATGATGAATGTATGCATCATCCTGTTATATCTCATATTCTATATTGTGTTATGGAAAAAGGTTGTCATAAACGTCACTAAATTCATGAAAAAAATAATACGAAAGAAAACACGTTTTTATGCATATGTAAATGTATTCAGTTATAAATATTCATTCACGTTCTTCTTTCCTTCATGGATCTAAACTTTACCGCTGCCGGTATTTTTTTCTATATTTTCATTTAATAAGTTGTAGGTGTATTTATTTCAGTATAAAAGTGTAAAAAGTGTTTTGCTTCAGTCAGGAAATGATGATAATGGTGTGCCAGGGCATACATGCATATGACAAATTGAATGGATTATTCTCACCTGTATGTAGATCATCAGTCGTTTAAAAACCGCCACATCTACATTTTCATGTCAAATAATGCCAACAAACTTAGAATTTGGCAAGTTAGTTTCAATGTCATTTAATAGAGTGGCACTCAATGCCTCCAGCATTCCATCTCTGGCTTGGTGATGGCCATAAGCCGTGTGTTCCCCTTTAGGAAGGCGGTATGTGGTGTGAGTGACGTGTGTAAGTGAGTGGGCAAGTTAGGAGAGGGAGCGCTAGCATGTTCAGGAGTGTTAATAGCATGGTGGATGTCCGGTTGGCTTTGTGGAAAATATAAATAAAGAATTGTAACAAATCGACGGCCTCGTCATTCCGACCAAGTGGATGGTGTTACCCCCGACAATATATCGGCCCTGGAGGCAACGTCTCCCCCGCGTTCCTCGACCACGGTCTGGGAGCCGACAAGCAGGAGGTAACATGATATTTCTTGGTGCCTGGTGAGGCTGGATCTTTGAAAATCAGTGCACCCGGTCGTAAAGGTGTTCTTTTTATTAGTCCGTTTACATGGCGTGCAAAACATCTTTATATCTTCATAAGTGAGCCATTTGCTGAAAAGTGGCTCCTGAAGCCACTTTTCAATGAAGCTTCGCTTCTTGGGTTTATTGCTCGTCATGACGAAAAAAATAACACACGGGAGTACTAATACCGGAAATGCAGTATTTGTGATCGATAAAACTTTTGCCGAATCAAAATTTAAGAAATTGTCCCGGAAAGTGCATTACTCTGAAGTCGACAAATAATTAATAATTTGACCCGGCAAATATAAACAAAACAAAACACTGGCGGAAAGCGATAATCGATAAAAAAAAACAAGCAAACCGGGCGTTAAAAAAAAACCGCATCCAGGTAACGCGTGGACTTCCGGAAATTTGCATCCTTTCTGATTTCAATGCGTAAAAAGGCACAAAAAGTGCGTTCACGCCAACACTGCATCATCAACAATTATGCAAAGTACATGATGATGTCACATTGACCACGCCCCCACTGCCACATGTAGATTTCAAGCTGGGGGAAACCCTGTTATTACTGCGGTATTTCAAAATGTGCTCTAAATTACAAAAAAATATTTTAACCATGTTTTATAAAAAAAAAACTAATAACACATTCAGAAGTATTTCATTTTAAAATAAACATTATTGTACCTTAAGTAGAAATCAAATGTGCATACGAAAGCAACACAAGCATTATAAACAAAGTAATATGGCAGAAAACATTATACTATAAGTAAAATAAATAAAGATAAATGTAAGAATTGTGCAAGATGGCAGCTTATGGACATAGAATGTACAGTCATAAAATGTAACTGCACTTTTTGTCCACGTAGATAAAAATACAGTCAGTGTTCATGTGATCTCCTCCTACACGTGTCAGAAGACACCTTTCAACTATTTGAAACGGCGTCATGTCTTTGGCAATGAAATATGACAGAGTTGCAGTGAGGTCGTTTGCCATTTTTGACAAGAGAGCATAAGCCGCCTGCCTCTGGAAGGCATCAGGTATTGTATGTGTGATGTTGGTAGAAGATACAGCTGTGCCCGCTGGAAGCACACTCTGTAAATAAGGAGGGAAAAAAGCAAATGTACAGTATTGTCAGTGTAAGTCCATGCTTATTATTACTGTAATCATCTGACTGAGACACAAAGCCAAACTGACGCACAAACGCCAACGTTACTTCTGTGAAAACAAAACACTTTGCAATGTTTCTGCTCGGATTTGTTTTAAACACTAATTTTTAACACTGACATTCAGTAGCAGCGGTCATAAACAGCACAAAACATAACAGGGTGTCCCGCAGCGCTTTGTTGTTAAGGTGGCCGCCTTAACAACAAAGAGCCACCGCCTAAACTAACGTCTTAACAAGCTCCCCTGTCAGTACGTCTCTTTGCTGTGCTGCTGTCCCCCAGCATTGTCCCACCCACAGAACCATCTGATTGGTTACACGCAGAGCGGTAACAGCCAATCAGCAGTGCGTATTCAGAGCGCATGGCACAGGCAGGCAGAGAGGACAGACGGTGGGGTGAGCAGATAGGTGTTTAGCAGGTAAGCATAAGGCAGCGGACTCTCCCCAAATTATATTAAACGCCTCCCAGCCTTCTACAAGTCAACTACTAGTTACATCACTAATATAACATTTACATAATAAAAATCAACTACAGGCTTCCCAAATGCTGTAATAAGTTAAGCATGATGAGTTGAGCATATGTCAGCATGTGGCCCCACTTTTAACTCTTTTTTTTTTTCAAACGCTTAATTACAGTAAGACATTAATTTGACTTAGTAAGTCATTATTTTGTCATTATTTTGACTTAAAGTCATTATTTTGACTTAGTAAGTTACTAAGTCAAAATATTGACTTACTAAGTCATAATAATGACATACTTAGTATCTCAGGTAACTAGGACTGTTTTGTGTTTTGTTTTTACTTTACGGAAAAAATATCGAGATATATATCTCTCCAATCAGCGAAACCGACTCAATAACTCCACGGTGACGTTTTGGTGAATTTACAAAACTGAAACAATACCAATAAAAACGACATTTGAAGTTAATAATACTAACACATACACTTGTAAACGTTTTAACATATTTGCTAATTACATTACAATAGCACGTACAAATATGTATGAAAACACTCCTACAGACATCACACATGGGACAGTTTAATAAGTAAAAATTGTTTTAGATATATTTTAAAACTTACAAACATTGCTTGCAGCCAACGTTCCCTCTAAGGTGCGTGCCTGTGCAATTGTGCACTGCTCAAGCGTCCTCTGCGCACGGCAAATCTATGCCACGCACAAAATCAAATAAAAAAATAAGCGCATAACAATTTTCGACGCATGGACACGACAGAGAAAACAGTTTTCGTCATCATTGTTCAAATATTGTAACGTCTGTCGAGACACTTTGAGGACATGAATTCCATCGATCACTTTATTGAGCAAAACTCTTTATTGTCGGCCGTAAACACATCACCAAAACATTAGTAAAAAAAATATCTAGCAAAAGTGGTCATTTTCTGCAGTACAAACCAGACCAAAAGCAACTTTGTTATATCAACAGCAGCCGCTCGCTCTTTCTCACTTGCGCCAACACATGCACATATGGCACTTAGCCAGTGATGCGTTTACAGACACACAAAAAGTCGGACAACTCCAACACCACACATAAAGTGTCATTTCAGGTCGTTACACTATGATTTACCAATCAAATGTGTGCTTATTCTAGTGTCATTTATTAGGAATCTTATATTATAAATATTAATCATGAAATGCTGTTAGTATATTAAATAAATACTAATAAAAAGATATTTTTTACAAACAGGAAGTTGCAGGAATGTACACATGATCCCCTGCTTACATCTCATTGTGCAACATGTGAATGTTTTAATGGGAACTAAATGCAATGTCTGAAAGGGGTACAAATTATTTCCAAAGCAGGACCTCCACCCAGACAAACAATACAAGTACACAGTTCATGAAAAACTTTTTTTGTTATTGTCATTATAAGTGGGCCTAAACACTTATATTAGAAAATAATCTCATGGAAATGACTGCTGTCATTTGATTATAATAAGAGAATGTTGTCTTTCTATCTGTGTTGGCCCTGCGATGAGGTGGGGACTTGTCCAGGGTGTACCCCGCCTTCCGCCCGAATGCAGCTGAGCGGCCCCGAAAGAGACAAGCGGTAGAAAATGGATGGATGGATGGAGATTGAACTTGTTATTTAGTCAGGTTTGGGACAGGTGTGCTGCTGGTGTAGCCACAGCACGTCTGATGTTGCTCACATGGGCTCCACTGAATGCTCAGGGAGTTTTTGCGTTTGCTCACACACATGAAAACTTTGAGGGAACATTGCTTGCAGTGATGAATAAATAATCGTTTTAAGCAGGAATGCTATGGAGGGTTAAACTTCCGGTTCAAGGCACGAAATAGTACATTTTCCACCTGCAGTGAGCCAACTTGTCCAAAAGATGGCTCCGTAGCACAAACAATAACACACCATTTAAGTGTCTAGGGATACTATTTTTTGAATACAAAACATTATGTGCCGTTAGGGAAGAACATTTCATAAATTAGCTGCACTGTTTAATAAACCGCAGGGTTCAAAGCGTAGAAAAAAAGTAGCGGCATATATAATCTGGAAAATACAGTAATTATGTGTAATCATTTTTAAACACTTTCCATCATGCATTAAGCCCCAAGGTGACTTACCTTGCACTCGTGTATACTAGTAGTGGGTGGTGTTCCTGGAGATGGCTCATCATGTTTGAAGTGTTGCCCCCTTCGCGGGGACTTTTTTTTACCTGTATTTCCTGCAGATGGGTTGACTATCCTCAATTAGTGCACCTTCAGTATCCTTTACCAATCCAAAATACGTCCAGACTTCAGATTTTGAACGTTTACTAGTAGGGCAAAACTCCAGAGCAAGGTCTGTGTTGCTTTCCGCTTCCTCAAGCAAAACGTTGCAAACAGCGCTTGGGCCATCTTCAGAGGCGCCAGAGTTTCCAGGTAATGAAAATGCCTTAATAAAGTTTTTTCAAAAATGTAAAAGATATTACTAACTGTCGGAAATTTACCCGCGGTTTTATCATTATGCCGTTTATCGTTAGATCCCTAATAGTAATGCTAATATAGGTTACATACAGTGACCATTGCCATTGCTGTCAACGTGTAAAGATGTGTTTTTGTGTCTTTTCTAAAGAGTTCTAATTTGAATCCTTCCCAGGCCATGGAGGTAGCATTTAGCCGTGGCGTGGACACCTTGTTGCAGACTCAAGTCCAAAACGAAGCAGTTGCCCCGGAGATGCAGATGATCAAAGTATGTGTTGCCTTTGGACTTTTTGTGAAGAAATCATTCCCCGAGCAGAAAAACCAAGTCCAGAGAGCTGTGACTGCCTTCTTCAACAGCCGTTTAAACCCATGGATATCAGAGCGAGGTGGCTGGGTGAGTGCACTTATTTATCATCTTATCATCTTTGGAAAGTCGAGTTATTGGTAGCAAATTTTAGAATCCTAGTTTTGATGTCATTAAGTGACTAGTTAAACTAGTATTTGATTAGTTTCAATCAAATACTATTTGTATGTTAAGGAACTCATGCGTATATATCAGATAAAACATACGGCTGGACCATTATGGCAAAAATAAATATTGTAATTATTTTTGTTGGTATTGAAATCACGATTAATAACACGATTATTTGTTGCATCACCCAAACTGAACTTTAAATGTAATTTAAAAGAACAACAGATATCAATTAATAATGAAAAAAACATGTAAAATAATCACAGTAACATGAATTAAAATAACAATAGCAAAATTTTAAAAACCATTCATCTTTTTCAGTTTTTTATCTTTTACACTTATTTTACCACCATAGAGAGTGTGGGCTTCTTGTGTCAAATAACATTGAATAAAATGTTTGTAATTGAATGCAAAAATCCTCACTTTTATTGTTGCAATACATCTTTGGACAATTTGGACCAGTATTTAAGGTCAGAGCTTAAAAGTTGTGAAAATGTAACAATAGGTGATTTAAGTATATTATGTTTGTGTAAGATACTTTTTTGAAAACCTTATTTTGTTAGCGCAGTCACACCAGATGTGGCGCACAGCGCCGTTATTGTGAAGGGGGGGAAGTGTGCTAGTTCTGAGCTTGACGTCTTGAGACGACTTGAAGCCATTAAAAAAAAAAGAGAGAGAGAGAGAGCGCTTCTCAAGTTGCGACTGCTGTTTGTACATTTATCTTACATCGATGATGTACAACACAAGCAGCTGAGATGTGTTGTGGGATTGTTCTTGCTAGCTTGGTAGTTTGGTCGCTGTTTCAAGTGGCCGTTACGACAGATTTGGCGGTTGAGTGTTTTGGGGATGAATGAGCGCTACCGGACACATTGTTTTTCTAAACTAATGTTCCTTCTCCTCACAATGACAACATTGCACTTACATTTATGTCAATTTCCCTGAACATCTGCGTTTACTCTGGGATTCCGTTTTATCGGCCAATTATGTGACTCCGTCTGGGAAATTATATGCCTTGCTTTTTTTTGTATTAAGTTGAGTGATTATCGATTATGCATCCAGCGCTGTGTCAAATAAAAAGTAGCAACCATAGTGACACCCCAAACTTCTCGTAGACTTGCTCTTTTTCCATTAAAACACTCACTGGCCCGTTTCACCGCTACAAGTGTAGGAAATTGCATGAATGTTGCGCGACCCATTAATGTGTTTTTTTTCCGATTTATAATATTTTTATGATCGTGAGACGCCATGAAAGGCAGACACATTTTATTGAAGAGTAGCCAGAAAATTGACAAATTGGAAACTGAAATTTAATGCTGCAATGTCTAGAGCTAAGTCACTGCAACAAGGTAGCTAACTGTTTTTCTCATTTCTAGTTGCAATGGGTTATGCATAATATGATCTTAAGGAAACATACATTATATAATTGAGTGTACAAAGACTGTGAATGCCTTAAAAGTGTGCTCACTGCGTTCAGTTGATTCTACTCTTAAATAAACAGGCTCAGGTGCTGAGAATGTTTCACAGAGTAAAACCTCTTTCTGTTTAAAGCGAGAGACTCAACAATTCGGACTGGCGGAGAAAAAAAAAACAGCCTCTTGTGGTTATTTATCTCACTAATTAAAACCTGGATGTCAATTAATCGTGCAGCCTTGCAATACAGTACCTTTGCTTTTTGAATGAAGAAATGTTGCTTAGTTGTAATAAAACTTCTCTTTCCTGGGGAAAAACAGCTGTTACACTTGATCTAAATTTAAGCTGAGTTTTTCATTTAAAGCTTCTTTCTGAAAGATCCATGTTTTCTGCTTTTATTTCTTGCAGGAAAATGTCCGACAGGAAATGGAAGGCATTTAAAATCGTGATCTATGAAGGACGAAACCTACTTGAACATCAATGTTGCACCGTTAACGCTCGTGGGGCCACATTATTTATTCTGCTTGATATTTCTGATTAATTACAAAGCTTTAAAAAGATGGAAAACGGAAGTAAACAAGGTTGGAGTTCAACTTTCACACACTCTCAACATCCAATTATAACAATAATTAATGTATATAAATATCGTTATTTTGCATGCTTTCGGCCCCCAGCCAAATTTTTTAGCCCAATGCGGCCCCCCAGTGAAAAAAAGTTTGGGCACCCCTGATTTAATCAGTAACCTGAGTGTTTCCCTTTTCTCTTGTTGGGATCCATAATAAGACTTGGGAAGATTACATTTGACTCATCAATAAGGTAAAACCTGACAAATTGCATATCCTCAGTTGATTGAACAAAGTAATTGTTGTCGCACCGTTGTAGGCCCTTTGTTCAATTCGTGTAGTCATAATTTTAGAAATGTGCTGTTTTGATTCAAAGTTTCACTTAAATGTGCTTTTTCCTTTATTTTGTTAAGGATGCACTTTGCCACAAAGCCTTGTACCTTCTTTGCCAACTATGTGTTTACTCAGCTTGTGCTAATAATGTAAGTTTCACATAAATACTTGACAATTGTAATGTTATTTGCTATGCTTTTTATTATGAAATGTTCTTTGTTGCCAGGCTATTGCCTGATATTCAAAAGGTAAAGGAATGTGTAAAACTGTTCTAAATGGTGTAGTCATTCACATATGCAAGATTTAAATACCATTAGGTACCATTTGTGCCAATTTATTTAGTTATTATTCATAGTAAAAAAGTGTTTACTTTTGCTATAATTTATCATTATATTTATATTTGTATGATTAGTTATGTCCTCATCAATCAATCAATCAAAATTTAATTATATAGCCCTTAATATCAAGTGCCTCAAAGGGCTTCCACAACGACATCCTGGGACCATTAGATGTTTTGATTTAGAATTGACCAGGATATTCCACAAGTACGTAGCATCCACTGTAAACATATCCATAGTAAATTCACAGCTAATTACCAGCTAATAATTGCACTACTTTGACAGGAATAGCTTTACAGCAATATACTGTATTTGCAGAACTGTAATTTTACAGTTAGTTATAATAAAGCTACAAGTAAATGCAGTACCTTAACAATTGTAATTGTATAGTTAGTTTTAATAAAATGCCAACTAAATGCTGTAATTTCACAATTGCAATCTCTGTGGAATATAAGGGTTTCATAATTTTTACAGTTATTTGTTGTAATGTAACAGTTATTTAACTGTGAAATAAATACTGTTAAAGGCCTACTGAAACCCACTATTACCGACCACGCAGCCTGATAGTTTATATATCAATGATGAAATCTTAACATTGCAACACATGCCAATACGGCCGGGTTAATTTATAAAGTGCAATTTTAAATTTCCCGCGAAACTTCCGGTTGAAAACGTCTATGTATGATGACGTATGCGCGTGATGTCAATCGTTGAAACGGAAGTATTCGGACACCATTGTATCCAATACAAAAAGCTCTGTTTTCATCGCAAAATTCCACAGTATTCTGGACATCTGTGTTGGTGAATCTTTTGCAATTTGTTTAATGAACAATGAAGACTGCAAAGAAGAAAGCTGTAGGTGGGATCGGTGTATTAGCGGCTGGCTGCAGCAACACAACCAGGAAGACTTTGACTTGGATAGCAGACGCGCTATCCGACGCTAGCCGCCGACCGCATCGATGATCGGGTGAAGTCCTTCGTCGCTCCGTCGATCACTGGAACGCAGGTGAGCACGGGTGTTGATGAGCAGATGAGGGCTGGCTGGCGTAGGTGGATAGCTAATGTTTTTAGCATAGCTCTGTGAGGTCCTGATGCTAAGTTAGCTTCAATGGCGTCGTTAGCAACAGCATTGTTAAGCTTCGCCAGGCTGGAAAGCATTAACCGTGTAGTTACAGGTCCATGATTTAATAGTATTGTTGATTTTCTGTCTATCCTTCCAGTCAGGGGTTTATTTCTTTTGTTTCTATCTGCAGTTAAAGGCCTACTGAAATGATTTTTTATTTATTTAAACGGGGATAGCAGATCCATTCTATGTGTCATACTTGATCATTTCGAGATATTGCCATATTTTTGCTGAAAGGATTTAGTATAGAACGACGACGATAAAGTTCGCAACTTTTGGTCTCCGATAAAAAATAGCCTTGCCCCTACCGGAAGTAGCGTGACGTAGTCAGTTGATCGCCTCCTCATATTTTCCTATTGTTTTCAATGCAGCTAGAGCGATTCGGACCGAGAAAGCGACGATTACCCCATTAATTTGAGCGAGGATAAAAGATTCGTGGATGAGGAACGTTAGAGTGACGGACTAGAATGCAGTGCAAGACATATCTTTTTTCGCTCTGACCGTAACTTAGGTACAAGCTGGCTCATTGGATTCCACACTCTCCTTTTTCTATTGTGGATCACGGATTTGTATTTTAAACCACCTCGGATACTATATCCTCTTGAAAATGAGAGTCGAGAACGCGAAATGGACATTCACAGTGACTTTTATCTCCACGACAATACATCGACAAAACACTTTAGCTACGGAGCTAACATGATAGCATCGTGCTTAACTGCATATAGAAACTAAATAAATAAATCCCTGACTGGAAGGATAGACAGAAGATCAACAATACTATTAAACCATGGACATGTAAATACACGGTTAATACTTTCCAGCCTGGCGAAGGTTAACAATGATGTTGCTAACGACGCCATTGAAGCTAACTTAGCTAGGGAGCTAACGTGATAGCATCTGGCTCAAATGCAGATAGAAACAAAATACATAAACCCCTGACTGGAAGGATAGACAGAAAATCAACAATACTATTAAACCATGAACATGTAAATACACAGTTAATGCTTTCCAGCTTGGCGAAGCTTAAAAATGCTGTTGCTAACGACGCCATTGAAGCTAACTTAGTAACGGGACCTCACAGAGCTATGATAAAAACATTAGCGCTCCACCTACGCCAGCCAGCCCTCATCTGCTCATCAACACCCGTGCTCACCTGCGTTCCAGCGATCGACGGAAGGACGAAGGACTTCATCACGATCATCCGTGCGGTCGGTGGCTAGCGTCGGCTAGCGTGTCTGCTATCCGAGTCAAAGTCTTCCTGGTTGTGTTGCTGTAGTCCGCCGCTAATACACCGATCCCACCTACAACTTTCCTTTTTGCAGTCTTCATTGTTCATTAAACAAATTGCAAAAGATTCACCAACACAGATGTCCAGAATACTGTGGAATTATGAGATGAAAACAGAGCTATTTTATATTGGATACAATGGGGTACCGATACTTCTGTTTCACTGGTTACGTCACGCGCATACGTCATCATCCAAAGACGTTTTTAACCGGAAGTTTAGCGGGAAATTTAAAATTGCACTTTATACGTTAACCCGGCCGTATTGGCATGTGTTACAATGTTAAGATTTCATCATTGATATATAAACTATCAGACTGCGTGGTCGGTAGTAGTGGGTTTCAGTAGGCCTTTAAGCCCGATGCTATCACGTTAGCTCCGTAGCTAAAGTGCTTCGCCGATGTATTGTCGTGGAGATAAAAGTCACTGTGAATGTCCATTTTGCGTTCTCCACTCTCATTTTTAAGAGGATATAGTATCCGAGGTGGTTTAAAATACAAATCCGTGATCCACAATAGAAAAAGGAGAAAGTGTGGAATCCAATGAGCCCTTGTACCTAAGTTACGGTCAGAGCGAAAAAAGATACGTCCTGCACTGCACTCTAATCCTTCACTCTTACGTTCCTCATCCACGAACCTTTCATCCTCGCTCAAATTAATCGGGTAATCGTCGCTTTCTCGGTCCGAATCGCTCTCGCTGCTGGTGTAAACAATGGGGAAATGTGAGGAGCCTTTCAACCTGCGACGTCACGCTACTTCCGGTACAGGCTAGGCTTTTTTAATCAGCGACCAAAAGTTGCGAACTTTATCGTCGATGTTCTCTACTAAATCCTTTCAGCAAAAATATGGCAATATCGCAAAATGATCAAGTATGACACATAGAATGGATCTGCTATCCCCGTTTGAATAAAAAAAATTCATTTCAGCAGGCCTTTAATTGCTGTGAAATCCTGCTACATTATTACAGTGAGAGTGACACCAGGCACTTCAATTTGAATAACTTTGTATGTTAATCATTTGAAAATAGTCTCTGAATTTTTAAAAATGTATAAAAACAAATTGGAACGTTTTTTTCGTCCAACTTTATGTACCCCAGGGATGAGTAACTGTATTTCACCAATGTTGTGTTTATCTTGTATGACTCATTTATGTCAAAGTGGCTTATAAAGAATCCACATTTGGCTGCTGACATATGTGGCAACATATCGCGTCGTTTCCTGCTGTATTGTTTTCTCAAAACTATTTTTAATCTACTTGCCCTAGTGTGTGAATGTGAGTGTGAATGTTGTCTGTCTATTTGTGTTGGCCCTGTGATGAGATGGCGACTTGTCCAGGGTGTACCCCGCCTTCCGCCCGAATGCAGCTGAGAGAGGCTCCAGCCACCCCCCGCAACCCCGAAAGGGACAAGCGGTAGAAATGGATGGATGGATGGATGGATGCTTATTAACTTTTATTAGCCGCTTACTTTTTGTTGTAACATGGTTCTATCCACACTTCTGTTTAAATACAATCAGCACTTATTCTTCTGATGTTGGGATATACTACAAAAGTGGCTATCCATCCAATAGCAGGTATTTACAGGGTTAGTAATGGTCATAACAAAGCTAGTACTGATACTTCACAAAATTATTGAATGTTTACATTTTTACCACAATTACATTCTGACAAAAGCACAGCATGACGGTGGTACTATTAATCAAATAAATAAATTCCTACAAGTTGCTCTGATTTAAATCATTTGTTTTTTTCCCCGTTAAGACCTCCTGTGTCCAGGGAATAATTTCCTGAGTTTGTGAACAATAACAAAAAAGACAAAAGATTTTTTATAATAAAAAATATTGATCCAGGCAGTGTGGTATCGACCATATACTGATAATTGACTTGGTATCGTTACTGTTGATGTTTGTTTCAATCCGCCCACATATGTTTACATTCAAGAGCTTTAGCGTAACAGTTATCATATCCGCCCACTTACGTTGTGTGGCGTAGCATGTTTAGCTATTTTTCGTCCTACGGGATGGTAATTGTAAAAACATTACTTTTTGCTGACTTAGATGTGGCTTTGCACTCTGGCGGGGCATTAGCCGCTAGCAAGAATGCTACATTGCATTGAGGATGCTTTCGTTTGCTTGTCGCTGTCAAATTTGTGGGACCCGGCTAAAATGTGTCAGCAACACGATATAACGATAGCATTAAAAAAATGTGTCATATAATTTTAATGGGGCCACAATGTAGACCGCCACATAATTTTATTGTGGACCGCCACTTTATTTTATAGTGGCCCTTCCCTTCATTGTAATGTGGCCAGATTCATAATTTTATCGTATACCGCCACATAAGTTTTTCGAGGACCGTTAGTTAATTTCTATCGTGGCCCTTCGCTCAATTTTAATGTGGCTCGCCACAACATTTTTTACAGCCCAATCATTTTATCGTGGCCCGCCACAGAATTTGATATGGTCCGCCTTATTTTATTGTGACACTGACAGTTCATTTTATAGTGGCCCGTCCCATAGCTTTAATGTGGCCCGCCACAAAATTTTATCTTGGACCGCCACTTCAATTTATCATGGCCCTTTCCTTAATTTTAAAGTGACCCATCACATAATTTTATGTGGTCCGTCGCATAATTTTACTGTGGGCCGCGACTTCATTTTATTGTGGCCCATCCCATAATTCTAATGTGGACTGCCGCATCATTTTAATTGTGGCCCTTCCCTTAATTTTTATGTGGCCCAACACATAATTGTACGTGGTCCGCCACTTAATTTTATTGTGGCACGCCACACCATTTTACGTGGCCTGCGAAAGGCTGTAAATTAAAAAGAAAAAAATTTCTTGCTTAATGTATTTGTCCTCTCAATTTTGACAGAAACATGCTGCTCATGCAATGGCAGATGTATTCCATTCTTTGATATTATCTGATGAACCAAGCATTTTTTTTTTTATTATCATATTACTATAACTATCGGCTTGTCATCTTGACTTACAATTTTATAGCAAGTTATCCATCAATCTGTAAAAAAATACACATTGCGACCTGGCCCCCAATAAAAATGAGTTTGACACCCCTGATGTATATTGCACAACACTAATAATGATATTTTTTATACAGAATGTTTTACCTGTTGTGTTCCTACTTTACCACTAGATGTAGTCTTTGTACCACAGTTAGAGCCGGGTCTATGCAATATTGTGGCATTTAAAAACTTTTACTGTGACTGCAATTTGTTTAGCTTCCATATCCAGAATTGTCTTTAAGAAATAGTAATACATCTCTCCACTCTCATACCTCGTCTGTGTGGCATTTAAATGGAAAATCCATCAATTGTTTTTTTCAGGCTCTTGCATCTCCTCTGAAGTCCTCTGGCACTTCCCTACAGCAGAGTTTCTCAAATATTGAGTCGCGATCAGGTTTCAGGGGAGATTTTCATTGTTTGTGTCTACACTAGTATTACTGTTAGAACGATACACAGGCCTGCAGCTGGGTGGCAGCAGTGCTCAATTTAATCAACCGACTGCCTATTCTACCTAGTAAAAGTAGTAAGTACACAGGAACACGTGTGTGCAGAGGTCATGGAGGTTCAGGTTGGTTTATTTGAACCTATATACAGATTCAAAATCATCCATCACATTTTTACATTTTCTTTACATGTCCAAAAAGGAGTAGGAAGAAGCCCCGCTTATTTAATCCTCCCCCTTTTCCACTTCATTTCAATTACTAACACGTTCACTCAGTTTGTGCACAATCAATGCAGTTTTCTTCCGAAGTAGGTAAGTCATTGATTATGAGTTGAATAATATCCTATTTTCATCAAATTCAAGTAATTTACCATTATTCTTCCTTGTACTTTGAATCCATTCCATAATTTAATCTCACATTCAGATACCTGTATGTTAAAGGTTTTAAGTGTTGTACGAGCATACAAATGCTAGAGGTTACATTTTTCACTCAGGTTATATTTGTCCTCTTTTGTTGAGAAGAATTGTTGTACATGTTTATAGTTTGCTTTGTACATCATTCTAGCTTGTAAATTCACCAAATCATTGAATTTCAATATTTTCGATTTAAGTGTTTGTACGTTGTCTATACCCAACATTGTGTTTTATCCTAACTGACCTTTTTTGTAACATGGTTAGGGAATGAAGTTTACTTTTGTACTTACTTCCCAGCAGGCACAAGACATTGATACAACTTTGATTAAACACACGTCCTTTAAAACTGACTTCTAAACAACGTTGCAAAATAGTTGAATCTGTAAATTGAGACAATGTACAAACGTTGGATCCACGCTGTTGGTTGGGAAATGACCAAATGTCAATGGTCAAATCAACATCACAACCTGACATTGAATAAACATCAGAAAGCATGTTGTTTCAACATTGTAATTGTGTTGTAGAATATCGGTTGGGAAATGACCAAATTTCAAAGGTCAAATCAACGTCACAACCTGACATTGAATAAAAGTCAAAAAGCATGTTTCAACGTTGTATTTGTGTTGTAAGAATATTGGTTGGGAAATGACCAAAATTCAATGGTCAAAACAACGTCAGAACCCAATATTGATTAAACATCGTCAAAAAGCATGTTGTTACAACGTTAAGTTTGAGTTGCTCTACGTCAGGACAAAATTCGACAAGTTCTCAACGCTGTTTTAATGTCTTGTGCCTGCAGGGCTCCCCATATTTCTGCACAATAACTCTAGCGAGCAGTAAAGAATATTAAGTTAAGTTAAGTTAAAGTACCAATGATTGTCACACACACACTAGGTGTGGTGAAATTTGTCCTCTGCATTTAACATTAAGTTATTTTTGGTCCACAACCTATTTTGCTTCATTCATTAGTGAAATTTTCTTGCCACTTTATGTTGTATATTTTTGTATAATTTTTCCAGTCCATTTTATCACCTATTGTTACACTTCAAAATGTGGTTCCTTTTACCCTTACAACGTTTTCTGCGTCTATTTGTATTTGTGTTTGACTTTCTCTTCTACTGTTACATTATAGCATTATTTTAGAGCTGGAGAAGTTTGTGACAGGAATGAAAAGCCATCCATCCATCCATTTTGTCCTGTTCGGGGTCGCGGGGGGTTGCTGGAGCCTATCTCAGCTGCTTCGGGCGGAAGGCGGGGTTCACCCTGGACAAGTCGCTACCTCATCGCAGGTCCAACACAGATAGACAGACAACATTCACACCCACATTCACACACAAGGGGCAATTTAGTGTTGCCAATCAACCTATCCCCAGGTGCATGTCTTTGAAAGTGGGCGGAAGCCGGAGTACCCGGAGGGAACCTACGCAGTCAAGGGGAGAACATGCAAACTCCACACAGAAAGATCCAGAGCCCAGGATTGAACCCGGCACACGCACTAACCCTTGTGCCATCGTACTGCCTAGGAATGAAAAGCAAAAATTATATATCAAGTTCTCAATAGTAGTTCAATTCAGGGGTCATGATGGAAAATAATTGAGACAGAGGCACATCTCTCACTAAAAAATGCTGGATTACATTTTTTACCCAAATGCTGGGTTATTTTTTCTAACTAAACTGGCAATACAGAAGTTAGAAACTACAAGTTGCAATACCGACGTCCGCCTGTACGGGTCGAGCTTGACTTCCATTTGGTGAGTCTTAATTCCCAAAGTGCATTGCAGCTACACTTTGTTTTCAATTAATTTAGAGATTAATTTATAGTTATTTCGTTGCTAAAAATATATAATAGTTGCTTGTTTGGAACATTTATTGCAATGGAACTCAGTTTTAAGGAGAACCAAAAGTTGAAACTAAGAGTGAGGATGGTGTGTGGAATGGCCAAGTAGTTGGGTGAAATCATTTTAAATTCAAGGTGAACAAGCTAGTGAATTAAATCAGTAATTAATACTGTAGACCAGGGGTCACCAACCTTTTTGAAACCAAGGGCTACTTCTTGGGTACTGATTAATGCGAAGGGCTACCAGTTAGATACACACTTAAATAAATTGCCAGAAGTAGCCAATTTGCTCAATTTACCTTTAACTCTGTTATTATTAATAATTAATGATATTTATCTTTGTGGAAACACTGATCATCTTAATGATTTCTCACAATAAATATATATAGAAACAGATAAATATCAATATGCAACACTTTATTTTTATATTTTCTCTAAGTGCACATTTTTCAAATTGAACATTTTCAAATGATCACTTCTAAGACAGTCTTGTGAAATCACAATATCCCATTTTAACTAGCTAGCCACTAACATTTTTTAACAAATCATGAATTACTTTGCACCATGTTTGTACAAATAATAACTCATGTAAAATACAAAAGTAAACTCTCAAATTTTTAAATCATGTCACACTTTGAACTGGACACCAAATCTGTTATCTGTTTCTTTGTCAGTTAGTGGGAAGCCTGGCATTGCATGCTGTTAACTAGTGTGTTGTACTCTGGTGTGTAACTTGACACTGCAACTCTGAGTGAGTCTTGCAGATGTGCATCAGTGAGGCGTGTTCTGTGTTTGTTCTTGATGAAGTTCATGTTAGAAAAGGCTGATTCACAAAGATAAGATTTTTCCTCATTGTTTGCGGAACCTTCTTAATCTTTTGGACATATTTTCACAGCAATCTGGCCTTAAGCTTAATTATGATAAATGTAAAATGTTAAGAATCGAAAATCTAAAGGGAACGTCCTTTCGAATGGAATGCAAAGTGCCTGTTTTGTGGACAGATGGACCAGTTAACATACTTGGTGTTGTTGTCCCAGAAAATCTGGAAGATCTAGGCTCAGTAAATTATGATAATCGACTAAGAAAGCTGGACAAAATTATGCAATTATGGAAAGGGAAATCCCTAACCTTGTATGGTAAAATGTCTATTGCCAACTCGTTAATTATTCCTCAATTTATTTATTTGTTTTTGTCATTACCAGTTCCATCACAAAACTTTTTTAAGATTTATGAGCGGAGGGTCTTCGATTTTGTCTGGAACGGCAAACCAGAAAAGATTAAAAGAAAGGTTTTGTACACAGAGTATGAATATGGGGGCCTGAAACTTCTCAACCTTGAAGCTATGTGTCTGTCTTTAAAAGCATCAATTGTTCCAAAGATGTATTTAAACATTGAGTGGCACACAAATGTCCTGTTGGACAAAAAACATGTACTGTATCAAAATAAATGGTATCCTTTTTTACAAGTGATCCCCTCCCAGAGAGTCTGCTGGGAAACATGGCGGGGTTCATAAAGGAAACAATCCACTCATAGTGGTGTTTTCAATTTTATGTGCCAGGAAAAAGAGACGATATTTTGCAGCAGTTAATATGGATGAACTCTAATATTGTAATAGATGGAAAGCCTTTCTTTTGGAAAAATATGTTTGAAAGAGGAATCATTTTTGTCAATGATATTATCAATGAGAATGGTAAAATTATGAAGTATGATGAATTTAGAGCTATGTATGGTGATGCTTGCTCAAGCTTTACATTTTATCAACTAACTGGAGTAATTGGGAAAAGATGGAAACAAATAATTAATTATGGAACTACTAAATTATTAGTTTGTAAACATCTAATAAGAAATTCTAGTTGGCAAAAAGGAACTAAAATAAATAGAAAAATATATAGTTTTTATTTAATAAAGAAATCTTTGAAGGCTGCCTCATACAACACAAATGGAAAATGGGAGGACTTTTTTGACTGCCCGTTGCCATGGGATGCCATATTCAAACTAATCTATAAAACCACTATCGATGTGCAAAATCGTTATTTTCAAATTTAAATTATGTATAACTTCTTACCCACAGGGACAATGTTAGAATTATGGAATATGACAGAGTCAGATGATTGCCGATTTTGTTGTCAGGAGCCTGAATCCACCCTGCATTTGTTTTGGTATTGTCATATTGTGTCTTTGTTTTGGGTGGAAGTTGAAAAAATGTGTTTAAGGATTGGTTTGTTTATGAAGCTTAATGTGGTTTCTGTTATTTTAGGAGAGTTCATTGACAATCATGATTTAGTCAATTTAATTATAGTACTCGGTAAAATGTTTATTTTTAAGGCCAAAAACAGATATTCACTTAGTATTACTTTCTTTAAAACATTTATTCAGTATTTTCTAACTTTAGAAAGTTACATGGTTGAAAACGATAATGATGCCAAAAAACATTTTAAAAAAAGATGAGAAGTCCTCAAAGGCTTATTTTGAAAGTATAATTATGTTTATAGATTATATGATATCTGTTGTTGTGTTCCCTAATTTGAGTGACCTGGACATAATCTGGACTGTACATAAATGCTTATTTTGAAAATTTAATTTTGTTTATAAATTATATGCAATCTGTTGTGTTCCCTAATTTTTTTCTGTGTACATGAATGAAGGTGTGTGTTGCTGAGTCCGACTTGGACATTATCTGGACTGGGCCTGGTTTAAAAAACCCTTTAAACAAATCTAATTTCATTGACAACCTGGTCTGTTGAAGATAAGGCCCTTTTTTAAAAAATAAGATAAATAAATAAAAAAACATTTTCTTGGATAAAAAAGAAAGTAAAACAATATAAAAATAATTACATAAAAAATAGTATTTAATGAAAATGTTAGTGGACCAGCAGCCTATACAATCATGTGTGCTTCAGGGACTGTGTCCCTTGCAGATGTGTTGTCTATGTTGTGGGAACCAGAATATTGGTAGCAGAAAGAAATAACCCCTTTTGTGTGAGTGGGTGTGGATGAGTGTGCATGGGGGAGGTTGTTTGGGTTGATGCACTGATTGAAAGTGTATCTTGTGTTTTTTCTATGTAGATTTAATTTTTTTTTTTTTTTTTTTTTTTTTTTTTTTTTTTTTTTTAGAACAGGCCCGCAGGCGACTCATCTGGTCCTTACGGGCGACCTGGTGCCCGCGGGCACCGCGTTGGTGACCCCTGCTGTAGACCAATTCAAAATTGAAGTTACATAAACTTGGGACTGCTCTGTATAATTATTAAATTCAATCACAAAAACCAAACAAATAAATTGGAACATTCAGCAGAATATTAAAATAAATAATGGGCAGGAAAAAGTAAGAAACCAATATCTGTCCCCTAATTTCACAAATACAGTAACTGACTTTCAATGTTGGTAACTACAAAGTCATATAATTTTTCAACAATTAAACCAATTATGAAGAAATAATTGTACTCATCCTCATGATTTGTTAAGAAAGAAAATTACATTGTTTTATTCCACTGTCAAGTTTGTTCCATAAACTAACACATCTGATTGAAATGCTTATTTCCATTATCACTATTCTAAATGTAGATTTATCAAATATATATATATTTACTTCCTCTTTTTACAAATCTGTTTTGAATTTTCTTTGGTAGAATTGTTGCATGAGCTCTACCAGTTCATTAAATATTAATAAGTTTAACAACACGGTGGACAGGGGTTAGTGCATGTGCCTCACAATACGAAGGTCCGGAGTTCAATCCTGGGCTCGGGATCTTTCTGTGTGGACTTTGCATGTTCTCCCCGTGACTGTGTGGATTCCCTCCGGGTACTCCGGCTTCCTCCCACCTCCAATGACATGCACCTGGGGATAGGTTGATTGGCAACACTAGTGTGTGAATGTGAGTGTGAATGTTGTCTGTCTATCTGTGTTGGTCCTGCGATGAGCTGGCAACTTGTCCAGGGTGTACCCCGCCTACCGCCCGAATGCAGCTGAGATAGGTTCCTGCACCCCCCGCGTCCCCGAAAGATATAAGCTGTAGAAAATGGATGGATGGAAGTTTAACTGTTGAACATTGGGTTTGTGGGTTCCCTGTGTGCATTTCCAGTAATGATCCTTATGGCTCTTTTTTGCAGAAGGAAGATTGGATTGAAATATGTTTTACAGGCACTACCCCCCACTTCAATACAGTTTGTTAGATATGTTGAATATATAACCAGTTTATGTGGTAGAAATTAACCCAGCTTTGCAGTGTAAATGAGCCAGCATTTAGGTTGAATATATAACCAGTTTATGTGGTAAAATTAACCCAGAATTGCAATTAAAATGACCCAGCATTTGGGTTGAATACATAGCCACTTCATGTGGTAGAATTAACCAAGGATTGTAATAAAAATTACCCAGCATTTAGGTTGAATATATAACCTGTTTATGTGGTAGAATCAACCCAGGATTGCAGTTAAAATGACCCAGCATTTGGTTTGAATATATAATCACTTTATTAGGATCTTCAACCTCTCCCTGGCTCAGGCAGTCATCCCATCCTGCCTGAAGTCATCTACAATAATCCTGGTGCCGAAGAAGTCTCCCATCACCAGCCTGAATGATTACCGACCAGTGGCCCTCACTCCGGTAATCATGAAGTGCTTCGAGAGACTGGTTCTCCAGCACATCAAGGACCATATCCCTCCAGACTTTGACCCCCACCAGTTCGCATACCGGGCGAACAGATCCACAGAGGACGCCATCGCTGTTGCTCTCCACTCTGGTCTGAACCACCTGGAGCAGCCGCAGAGCTACGTCCGGATGCTCTCTGTGGATTATAGTTCTGCCTTCAATACAATAATCCCGGACAGACTCTGCAATAAACTGGACACTCTTGGCCTCCCCCCTCTCACAAACGCCTGGATAAGGGACTTCCTAACGGACCGACCCCAGAATGTGAGACTTGGCCCCCACCTCTCATCCACCCGCACGCTGAGCATCGGCTCCCCACAGGGCTGTGTGCTGAGCCCCCTCCTCTACTGCCTCTACACCCATGACTGCAGTCCAGCCCACAGTGACAACCTTATCGTCAAGTTCGCTGACGATACCCCAGTAGTCGGGCTCATCTCCAGGGGTGACGAGGCTGCCTACAGGGAGGAGGTCCTGAAGCTGACGGCCTGGTCTTCGGAGAACAACCTCGCTCTCAACACCAGCAAGACCAGAGAGATTATCGTCGACTTCAGGAGGAGCAGCACCGACCCTGCCCCCCTCTACATCAACGGCGAGCGTGTGGAGGGGGTCCACACCTTCAGGTACCTTGGAGTCCACATCTCCAACGACTTTTCCTGGACAGTCAACACCACAGCAATCATCAAGAAGGCTCAGCAGCGGCTACACTTCCTGAGAGTCCTCGGGAAGTACAACCTGAAGCCTGACCTGCTGCTGACCTTCTACCGCTCGTCCATCGAGAGCCTGCTGACCTACTGTATTACAGTATGGTACGGCAGCTGCACTGCAGCAGACAGGGAGAGGCTGCAAAGAGTGGTCAAGACGGCTCAGAAGATCATCAGCCGCCCTCTCCCCTCTCTGATGGACATCTACACCTCCCGCTGCCTCAACAGAGCCAGTGCCATCATCAAGGACAGCACCCACCCTAGCTCTGACCTGTTCCACCTGCTGCCCTCTGGGAAGCGCTACAGGTGCATTAAAACCAAGACGAACAGGCTAAAGAACAGCTTCTTCCCCAGGGCCATAACCACCCTGAAAACAGACTTCCCCATTGACCCTCATAACTGCCTTCTCTTCGGTGCAATAACCCATTCCACCAACCACCCTGTCATGTAGATATTCATGTACATATTCATTTCACCCTCTGTATAGAGTGTACATTTGTTTTATCGCACTGTATGGAATGGCCTCAATCTTGTTACACTGCGTAATGACAATAAAGCTGATTCTGATTCTGATTCTGGTAGAATTAACCCAGGATTGCAGTTAAACTGACCCAGCATTTGGGTTGAATATATAACCAGTTTACGTGGTAAAATTAACCCAGCATTTGGGTTGACTATATAACCAGTTTATGTGGTAGAATTAACCCAGGATTGCAGTTAAAATGACCCAGCATTTGGGTTGAATATGTGGTAGAATTAACCCAGCATTGCAGTTAAAATGACCCAGCATTTGGGTTGAATATATAACCAGTTTATGTGGTCAAATTAACCCAGCATTGCAGTTAAAATGACCTAGCATTTGGGTTAAATATATAACCAGTTTATGTGGTAGAATTAAGCCAGGATTGCAGTTAAAATGACCCAGCATTTGGGTTAAATATGTGGTAGAATTAACCCAGCTTTGGAGTTAAAATGACCCAGCATTTGGGTTGAATATAGAACCAGTTTATATGGTAAAATTAACCAAGGATTGCAGTTAAAATGACCCAGCATTTGGGTTGAATAGATAATCTATCTTTCTGGGTTAAATTTACCCAGTGTCGGTTGGTCCAGTAGTTACCCAGCATTTTAGAATTCACTCAAAAAAAGCAGAGTGTAGTAATTTACTCAGTTATTTATTTAATGTATGCATACATTTGCAACATTTCCAGAAATATCTACACCAAATGTCTAGTAGGCTATGTCTGCTTTTAATTGTGCAGTAAAATTATTATATCATAGTGTGTCGTGTTCTGTATTAATATACATATTACTACATTACTACAAACCCTAATGCAGTCTTTATTATTGTACCCCAAGGTAAGATTTTATATTTTTACATTTTATAGACCACATTCCCATTGTGCCAAAGGAAATGGTTAAGCGTATTTCCCCATTATGTTTCCATTTAAGCCTCCAGTGGTCCTTCGACACAGCTTTGCACTTCCCACACATGCAAACTGTCTCAATCGATGAATTTTTTTTAACTCAAGGGAGCAACTTATGTGTGAAAATAAGTCAAATACAAGGTTAAAAATTAGTATTTGGTTCAAAAGTATGAGGAATGTAATACCGTAGATATTGTGTCAAAGGGCAGAGTATCGAAATGAACATTTGACAGCGAATAGACTTGATATTTATAAAATTTCTCCAGCAGACATACTAAAACTGTATATATTTGTCAATAACTATCATGCTTTAACATTGAATAAGTTCAAGTATTTAGTTCACTGGTGTCCAAAGTGCAGCCTGCAGCTTGATTTTTGTTGGCCCGTGACACATTCTAAAGACAAACTAAAAACATCCCGGACATAACAAAAAAAACGAGAATTTGCAATTTGTGCAAGCCAAATTTTAATGCTAACTTTAGCATGTGTCAAGTACTAAGTCATATGACTTGGAAATGTGTACGGATGCAAAATCTGCCAAAAAAAAAAAAAAAAAGTAGGCATGCTAACAATTAACATGTGTCAGGTACCTTTTTATATGACTCTGAGGTGTTCGGCTGTAAAATTGGCTAAAAAAGTTAGCATGCTAGAATGCTCACATTACGTTAGCATGCTTACAGTTAGCATGTGTGAAGTAACAAGTCACGTGACTGGGGTATTTCGGCTGCAAAATTGTCTAAAAAAGGTAACACATTTTTGTTAGCAGTCTAGCATGCTAACAGTTAGCATGCGTCAGGTAACAAGTTATATACTGTATATAAGTTAGCATGCTAATGTTAGTAATGCTACCTGAGCCAATCAAAGGCCACAATACTGAACAGCACGGTCTGATTGTTTTCTCGTCTAGTGGCCAACACAACTGTAGTATTGTTATTTTTGGTTCATTTAGCCATGTTTATGCTTGGAAAAGTTTTTGAAGGTTTTTTAAAAATGTGAAAGCAGAAGTGACTTTGCTGTGTCGTCTCGCTACTAAGAACCGAACTATTTGTGATTTATTCAACTTCATCTTCCCTTGCCAACATGAACACTCCGAGAGAACGAGGATTATTTGGATTGTCTTCATCAGAGCCTTTAGCTCACTGACTACATTATTCATCCATCCCATTTTCTACCGCATGCATACCAGGGGTTCTTAACCTTTTGGACCTCAAGGCTCAACTTTTCTACTACAGGGGGGCCCACTGAAATATTAACACTGAATTAGTATTCTTACTCGTGATTTTAATCGTATTTAATAATTGTATAATTGTATCTAACCTAATTACAGTTTAACAGGATAAACATTGTCAAATGAAAAAAAAGCGTGTTAATCACAAAGATTATTATCATTATTATCATTATCTTAGGTCAGGCTGATTACAAAAATAAATACTGATCGACTATACTACACAAGAAGGGACTCGTAAAAACTGATGAAAAATGTGATATGAATATGTATGTTTTTTAAATAAACTGCCATTAAAATGTAAGTGCAAATCAAAATACAGTTTAACCACTTTAGTCATAATTTTTGCGCTTAAGAAACTTCTCTATGACTTTAGCTCCAGACTTCCTCTGTTTGTTTGATATTGTCATTACTGCCACAAATGATGGAAAAGTGTATTACCACTGAGTACCACAGCTGAGAAAAAACTGATATTTTTTGGCGACCCTCTAGGGCAGTGGTCCCAACCTTTTTGTACTTGCGGACCGGTCAACGCTTGAAAATTTGTCCCACGGACCGGGGGACAAATACAAATTTATTTTTATTTATTTATTTCTTGTGCGGCCGCGGCCCGGTACCAATCGGTCCACGGATCGGTACCGGGCCCCGTCCCGGTGGTTGGGGACCACTGCTCTAGGGGGCACTGGCGGCCCAACATTGGTTAAGAAACACTGGTATAAACCGACAAGGAAAAAGGCTTTTTAATGCATAGTTCCCACCCTGGAGATGCTTGGCCATTTAGTGCAGCAGCTTCCTGCTTAATTGTTTTGGTTTCATTTTGACTTGTCCAAAGGCTTCAGACTTTGACCAAAGATTATTGTCAGATTTTGCATGCATGCAAGACATGCGTTAATTGACTTGCAGTTAATTGTGCTTCTAAAAATAGGAGCTGGTCTGCATGAATCCTATGGTGTTCGAGAGGCCCGACAAAAACTGAATTGTACAAAAACAGAAGTATTATTTCTCGTTACAAACAACGTACCGTATTTTCCCGACTATCAGCCGCTACTAGTTTCCCAAGCTTTGAACGGGCTATATATAATCTATGGATTTTTCTTTGCTAACGGCCATAATAATTTGTATTGAACAAACTTACAAAGTAGTAACACCGATAGAGAGACTGAAAAAGTGTGTTATTGTTTGTGCTATGGCGCCACCTTTTGGACGAGTTCGCTCACTGAAGGTGCAGCGGGTTGAAAGTATACAGTATTTCCTTCTGTTTCGCGCCTTGAACCGGAAGTATAAGTGCCTTTCTGTCTTCTAACCGTCCATAGCGTTTCTACTCGTATGGATTCTTCATTCCTCACTCCAAGCAACGTTTGTACATTTTACAATATAACTAAAATAATTCTTACTTACTAAACCGTCCCATGTGTGATGTCTGTAGGAGTGTTTTCACGCTATCGTAATGTAACCGAGCTAGCATTGTTAGCATTAGCTAAAATGTCAACACATTTACGAGTGTCTGTGTTAGTATTATTAACTTACAATGGCATTTATTTTGTATTGTTTCAGTTTCACAAATTCCTCAGTAAATTTACTAAAACGTCACCGTGGAGTTATTGAGTCTGTTTAGCTGATTGGAGAGCTAGCTTGCGCAGCTAGTGGGTCCATGACGATGACTTCTGTTTTGTTTGACCAGCCGTTTTACAAACACCATTTGGAAACAATTAGTATGTAAATGAACATTTACAGAATATTTCTTGGTAAATAACTCATTTCACGACGTATATTTATGCGGTGCAGCTAATATATGTAAAATAAATACTTTTTTCTCAAATTTAGTGGGTGGGACTTACATACCGGAGCTCTCTATAGTCCGGAAAATACGGTAAATCCAATTAATCTTTTCCAGAAACACAAAAATATTAACACATTTTATAACAGTTATAGTATCATATGCAGAAAAAATGCCAAACAAATAGAAATGATGTGTAAAATGGTGAAACAGAAACACGGATGCAACTACTCAGTGGCCTAGTGGTTAGAGTGTCCGCCCTGAGATGGGTAGATTGTGAGTTCAAACCCCGGCCGAGTCATACCAAAGACTATAAAAATGGGACCCATTACCTCCCTGCTTGGCACTCAGTATCAAGGGTTGGAATTGGGGGTTAAATCACCAAAGATGATTCCTGGGCGCATCACCGCTGCTGCCCACTGCTCCCCTCACCTCCCAGGGGGTGAACAAGGGGATGGGTCAAATGCAGAGGACACATTTCACCACACCTTTTGTGTGTGTGACAATCATTGGTACTTTAACTTTAACTTTAACATGTCCTTTTTTTGACATGTTGCGTTGTTAAAAAAAAGAATCAGACACTAAATTAGTCTAATTTTTTATGCGATTTAAATATTTGCATTTCATGTTTTACAAAAGATAAACAATTACTCAAGGTGCATATTCATTCTTGTGGTGTAAATCTATAACATGACGGCAAATGTATAAAAACTTCCTATTAAGACACTGACTGCTATCTTTAGGTCTTCAGCACAAGTACTTGAAGGCATTGCGACATGTCAGAGGAAGTCCAGAGCTGTTAGGCATGAAACCAACTGGGAGAATAAAATGCTTTACAAGGTCCAAAGTAAAAATAGCTTCAATTCCTCGCTTTTCCTTTCTGTTGAAAACCTACAGAAATGACCATTTTTCCTGTTCAGATACAAAACCTTGCCGTCATTCCATCTTGATTTAATTTGTCATTCTGGCTGCATAAGAAATACCTTATTTTCCGGGCTGGCGACCACACCAGTATTCAAGCCGCACCCACCATATGTTAGAAGAAACTAATATTTTTACATATATTAGCCACACCGGACCATAAGCCGCAGATATATATACCCGGTATGAAATATTTTATAAATGTTTATTTACGTATCTTAATTGTTTCCAAATGGTTACTCTGTGGTGATGTTTTGATGCATTTATGAAACTGAAACAATACAAAAACAATGCCATTGTAAGTTAATAATACTAACAGAAACACTCGTACACATGTTAGCATATTAGCTAATGCTAACGACGCTAGCTTCATTACATTATGATTGCACGTACAAATATGCATGAAAACACTCCTACAGACATCACAATGGGATGGTTTAGTAAGTATGAATAGTTTTAGTTACATTGTAAAACTTACAACCGTTGCTTGGAGTGATGAATGAAAAATATTTTCGAGCAGAAACGCTATGGACGGTTATACTTCCGGTTCAAGAAATGAAACAGGAAGTGCGTTTTTACTAACCGCATCACCTGCAGTGAGCGAACTGGTTGAAAAAATTATAGCACAAACAATAACACACCTTTTCAGTGTGTCTGTCAGTGTTTTATGAAAACTATTTGTTGAACACAAAACATTATGGCTGTTAGCAAATTAAAGTCCATAAATTAGCCGCACCGTTTTAGAAGCCGCTGGATTCAAAGCGCGGGAAAATAGTAGCTGCTTATAGTCCAGAAAATACAATACATACTGTTAGTAGGAAAGTGTATATTCTAATATTATATTGTCAAACTTTTTTCACCAAGTACCACCTCAGACTACCACCATCATAACCAACATTAAAATACAGTCGCATAGTAGGCCTAAGTATTCAATAAATAACAAGGCAGAGGTATATTTAATATTTTTGCACACAGTTTGAACAGTAACACTGAGTTGGAATATAAGAAAAATAAAACACTACGTAAATGATTAATCAAATATTTGGCGTACCTCTAGATGAAGCCCACGTACCACAGTTTTGGAATCACAGTATACTTTTCTACCAGACCACATTTAGTTCTTAAACCTGTGTTAAATAATTGATCACTTCTAGTGCTGTGCGATACCAGTGATTTTCTTTCCGATCCAAAACCAAGTAAAATTAAGGCTGGTATCAATACCGATGCTTTGCGCATGAATGCGTAACGTGTCTGATAACATTTTAAAAGTTGGGTATTTTCAAATAATAACATATCTTAAAAAAACAACATTAAAAATGTAAGAAAAAAGAGCAAAAAATTGAAATGTAATGACAAAAAGCTGAACATTTTAAACTAATAATAAATAATTATGTGTTAAGACACCCATAACACATAAAGTTGTGTCTTTAAATATATACTGTATAATATCTGTTTTTAGTAAAAAAATTTTAACATAAAAACAAAATATTAAAATGGTCCACACCCATACTTGACTTTTCAGTATGCGCCCTTGATGGAAAAAGTTTAGACACCTCTGATCTGAAATATTAGAATCTCTCAAAATAAAAATGAAATATACCTAAAATATGAACAAAGTTTAGTTAGTATTGTTTTATTGTTTTAATTAACTACATTATGAATAAATATGAAAAATACTAGACGTTCTCAAAATAAAAATGAAATGCACTTAAAATATAAATCAAGTTTAGTTAGTTAGTATTGTTTTATTTTTTTAATTAACTAACTTATGAATAAATATGAAAAATACTAGAAGCTCTCAAAATAAAAATAAAATATACAAAAAAATATAAACAAGCTTTAGTTAGTTAGTCAGTTAATTAAAAGATAAAATAATACTAACTTGTGAATAAATAGGAAAAATGATAGAAGAAATAAAAATGAAATGTATTTAAAATATAAATAAAGTTTATTGTTTTATTTTTTTTAAATTAACTAACTTATGAATAATATGAACAATATTAGAAACTCTCAAAATAAAAAATAAATGTACTTAAAATATAATCAATGTTTAGCTATTTAGTTATTTAAAACAAAATAATACTAACTTATGAATAAATATGAAAAATGTTAAAAGCTCTCAAAATAAAAATGAAATGTATTTAAAATATGAATAAAGTTTAGTTAGTTACTTAAACAAATGTAATAATACTAACTCGTGAATAAATATGAAAAATAATAGAATAAATAAAAAATAAAATGTACTTAAAATATTAATAAAGGTTATTTAGTTGGTATTATTATTTTGTTTAATAACTATCCATGCATCCATCCATTTTCTACCGCTTGTCCCTTTCGGAGTCGCGGAGGGTGCTGGAGCCTATCTCAGCTGCATTTGGGCGGAAGGCGGTGTACACCCTGGACAAGTCGCCACCTCATCACAGGGCCAACACAGAGAGACAGACAACATTCACACTCACATTCACACACTAGGGCTAATTTAGAATTGCCAATCAACCTATCCCCAGGTGCATGTCTTTGGAGGTGGGAGGAAGCTGGAGTACCCGGAGGGAACCCACAGTCACAGGGAGAACATGCAAACTCCACACAGAAAGATCCCGAGCGCAGGATCGAACCCGGGACCTTCGTATTGTGAGGCAGACGCACTAACCCCTCTACCACCGTGCTGCCCGTTTAATAACTAACTTATGAAAAAAAATATGAAAAATACTAGAAGCTCTCAAAAGAAAAAGAAAATATACCAAAAAATATAAACAAACTTTAGTTAGTTAGTCAGGTAATTAAAAGATAAAATAATACTAACTTGTGAATAAATATGAAAAATAATAGAATGAATAAAAATAAAATGTATTTAAAATATAAATAAAGTTTAGTTAATTGGTATTATTATTTTGTTTAATAACTAACTTATGAATAAATATGAAAAATATTAAAAGCTCTCAAAATTAAAATGAAATGTATCTAAAATATAATCAATGTTTAGCTATTTAGTTAATTCAAACAATAAAATAATTTAGGATTAAATACGAAAAATATTGGAAGCTCTTAAAATAAAATAAAATATACCAAAAATATAAACAAACTTTAGTTAGTTAGTTAGTTCATTAAAATATATAATAATACTAACTTATGAATCAATATGAAAAATACTAGAAGTTCTCAAAATAAAAATGAAATGCATTTAAAATATAAATCAAGCTTAGTTAGTTAGTATTGTTTTATTTTTTTAATTAACTAACTTATGATTAAATATGAAAAATAATAGAAAAAATTAAATGTAATTAAAATATAAACAAAGTTTAGTTAGTTAGTATTGTTTTATTTTTTTAATTAACTAACTTATGATTAAATATGAAAAATATTACAAGCTCTTAAAATTAAAATTAAATATACCAAAAAATCTAAACAAACTTTAGTTAGTTAGTTAGTTAATTAAAAGATAAAATAATACTAACTTATGAATACATATGGAAAACATTTTACAAGCTCTCAAAATACAAATGAAATATACTTGAAATATAAATAAAGTTGAGTTAGTTAGTTCATTAAAAAAATAAAATAATAACTTATGAATAAATATAAGAAATACAAATAAAATAAAGTTTCGTTAGTTTCAAAGGCAGCACAATGGAACAGGGGTAAGTGCATCTGCCTCACAATACGAAGGTCCTGGGTTTGATCCCCAGGCTTGGGGTCTTTCTATGCCGCTGAGATAGGCTCCAGCGACCCCAAAAGGGACAAGCAGTAGAAAATAGATGGATGGATAGATAGTAGTGTTTTATTTTTTTAATGAACTAACTTATGAATACATATGAAAAATATTAGAAGCTCTCAAAAGAAAAAATAAATATACTTAAAATATAAATAAAGTTTTGTTAGTATTATTTTATTTTTTAAATTAACTAACATATGAATAAATATGAATATGAAAAATATAAGCTCTCAAAATAAAAATGAAATGTACCTAAAATATGATCAATGTTGAACTATTTAGTTAATTTAAACAATAAAATAATACTAACTTGTGATTAAATATGAAAAATATTAGAATCTCTTAAAAAAATAAACTATATCAAAAATAATAATTTTTTAAAGTTGATTATGCAATTTACTGTGATTAATCATGATTAATCACAATGCAAAAGTGTGATTAATCTGATAAATAAGAATCATTTGATAACACAAATTTATTTTAAATGCAATAAACCAACAAAACAGAAATTAAATAGTTAAACACATGTATATATTTACTTTTTTTAAAATTTACCATTCATTAAAAACATTGTGTTATGCATTGGGAAATCAATTGTGATTTAAAAAGTAAAGTTAGTATGAAGCAGTGTTTTTAAACCATTGTGGGGTTAGAGCGCCCCCTAGGTAGCGGCCCAAAAATCATGTGTTTCAGATGTAATACACTTTCTCACCACTTGTGGCAGTAATGACAACATCAAACTAACAGAAAACGTCTGGCGCTAAAGTCGTAGAGAAGTTTAAGTGCACACATTATGACTAAAGAGGTGAAGCTGTATTTTAATTTGCACTTAAATTTTATTGACCGCTTAGTTAGGAAACATATTCTTTATAATTTATGATTAATTTAGTTTATATATTTTAGCACTAAAAAATTGAATGTACATATATTTTTCATCAGTTATTAATGAGTTACTATTCATGCAGTATATTTGATTAGCATTTATTTTTGTAATCAGCCTGACCTAAGCCTTGATAAGATGCTTTGTTAACATGTGTACCTCATGTTTATTTGACGTACACATAATAATGATAAATGATAAATGATAAATGGGTTATACTTGTACATGCTTTCATTCATTTGACAAGGTTTAAGTAGGTTAGATATACTTTTTGATAATGATTGAAATCAAAAGAAAGATCACTAATTCAGTGTTAATACTTGTAGAGGAAAAGTTGGGCCCCGAGGTCAAAAAGGTGAAGAACCCCTGGTATAAAGTATAGATTATGTATATTATTCTAAAATGATATCAGTAGACATTATAAATCAATTGCAAACGGCAGCTTTGTTACTCAATAATAACTTCAACTTAATGTTTTGCCCATGGCTTTATTCGGCAACTGCCATCTTCCCTGACCCCACAGAATAACCATGACAAAATTTCCTGTTCCGCCCTTTACAACAATACTCCCTTCACAATAAGAGTTTGTGCTTATCAAGTGAACAATAATAATAGCAATAAAATGTACACAAATGAGTCTATATCTTAACAAACGCCCACTATCCTAAAAAAACAAAAAACTTGAGTAATACTATAGTCTTGTGACTTAGTAACAAAATAACACAACTCCAATACAGTTCACATAAAAGCCGTATTTATGTAGTAGAATTTCTGACCTTTGACCTATATTGCATGTCGAATAAGAATGTACGCTCATTTAATTTCTCTTCTATTCTGTGCCAGTGGGACAAAGGTGAATATGGAGTTGTGCCAACCTGTCTACAGAATGTTTAGAATTTCCAAATATGACTAAGAGATACAAGGTTGTTTTGGAACAAACAAAACCAAAACAAAATAATTATGACGCATTAGATAACAAACAATGACGCACAAGAGACATAAAAAATGGCAGAAGACCGGAACTCGAGAGTGATTTTGGCTTGTGTGTGTCTTGTTTACTCCGGAGTAACATGTGGTCTGTCTGCACGGCCAACTTAATTCAACCTGCACTTCTGATAATGGGTAAATAAATTTGTTGTACTAAACTACTTTTGTTGCCTGCATAAGCTTCGGACAATCCACTACACAAATTGGCGTCACGAACAGGATGGCACAGAAGCTACAGGTCGACAGCCGCTCCCGCTCTCTCTGTCAGGCAGACAGTGTGTTGCACGCGCGCATCACAAGGTAAGCGTTTTGCTTAAAGTGTAAACATTTTCTGCCTGGAGAGAGCCGGATCGATAAGACTAATTGCTGAATCTATTTTTGATAAAAGATAGGTTTAGTCAGGTTCTCCAAAAACAACCTGGAATGGGGTAAATTATGGTTGGATTGAGTTGTTTTATATGTGATCATTTGTCTGTGTGTTTGTTGAAAACTTGTGATTTCTTGTTTTTAACATAAGGGGATTGTTATTAGAATTTTGGTGGTTTGGAGTGTAGAAGCACAGACGATGTGAGACGAAAAATTTCTTTTAACCTCTTCATCCTCTGTCGTTGCTGGCAAAGGATGCTTCTTTCTACAAGTGCATCAGAATTAGCCTGAGTTGGACAAAGATACATTTAAGGCAAGGTTTGCTAACTGGTGTGACATTTGGCCCATATAAAATTGATACGTCTGTGAAAGTGCGAGACACCTGTCTATGTGGAAACTGCAGCGGTCCCTCGTCCTTGTGACTCAGCGTGTAAAAAAGCCTCATATTAGGTGACCATTCAGTGACTCCGGTAAAGGAGATCAACTGAGCCAAGTTGTCACGAATCAGTTTAATGGCTGCAGAATAGACAGGTGGCGTCTCGGGCTCCATATGGTAGAGCTTTGGTGAAACTTGGTGAAACTGTATGGGACTGACCAGACACGATGTCTGTAGGATTGTGGGTGATTCCTAGTGGTCCTATGGCGCCTTAGGCCAGTGATCCGTGTTGGTCAGTTTGATAACGCAGGTGCTGCTCCAATGAAATGGGTTAATCGCCGTTTTATGAGCAACGATGGAACCTGGTTTTTGTGATATGAGACGGCCGATTCCACAAAAGCACGCGTGCATTAGTTGTTTATATTTGTCCGGACAATGGGGTGGTATGGTAATTTAACAATGTGTGTGTATAATGATGAATGCTGAAATGTGTGTGTATTGAGTGAGTCAGTTTATGTTGGTACATTTATATATATGCATAATTTAATAACTTTTGTGTAGCACCTGGTTTCTTATCTGGTTTAATTCCCCCCTTCCTTCCCCCCCCCCTCTCGCAACCTCCCTTCACGCTTTTTCTCACAGCCCCGCTATCTGTAAAAGTTGGGAAATTGTCTAAAACGTGTGTGCGTGTGAGAAAGTAGACAAAGTTTATGTACAAAAAACATATGAGTGAATGATCTATCCATTTAATTATCTTATTCCGCTCGTGGAGGTTGGATCGCGGGGGCAGCAGCCTAAGCAGGGAAGTCTAGAATACCCTCCTTAAACTTGACTATTTGTCCATCTAAGAGTGAATGATAAATGTTGTTCTTATTTTTTAAGGTTCTGATATGATACAGCTGTGCTTCTGGATGAGAAAAATAGTTGTCTATTGCATTTACTTTGAACTGTGCTGGTGATTGTAACTGTGTGACACTGTGGTTTGAAAAAAAAAAAAAAAAAAAAAAAAAAAGGAGGCCCTGCTGGAAGACATTTTAAGATAAGGGATGTGTGCGTGTGACGAGGCTGTGTGAGTGACAGCTGCGTGAGGCGTGGGCCGAAGAGGTGTGACACTGTTAGCATAGCATTGAGCTAGGATAGCATTGAGCTAGGTTAGCATTGAGTTAGCATAGCATTGGATTAGTTTAGCATTGAGCTAGGTTTAAAGAATAAATAAATAAATAAATAAATAAATAAATAAAAAACTATATATATATATATATATATATATATATATATATATATATATATATATATATATAGTGGACAGCTGTACTCAATCTGAAGAGAAGGCTGACAGGTTGGTTTTGATAATAGGAAAAATAAAATATACTGTATATGAATAAATAAACATTTAAATATCAATACATACATTTGGACTGGGACATTGAAGCATTGTTACATTAATTAGTCATTAATTATGTGTGTAATATATTGTATTGAACAGCCTTGCTGCTTATCTGATCCATCCAGTTCCTGTGTGGAAGTTGAGACAAACACACACACACACACACACACGCACATCATAGAGTAGGACACATTGTAACTTTGAATTAATAGTTATACAACAAATAAATTAATAATATTGAATTTAAATTTGATAAAGATAAATTGATTATACATTGACATTTTAATTTTTTTTAGGAATAAACACACAATAAAATTCAAGTTAAATTTATATTCTAAAACATCTAAGGGTATCTGTGCAAACTGTGAAACATGTAGTCTGAAGAAGTACAGATAAGATTCGCCAACACTCAGCGCCATATTTAAAACAAAACGTAGAGAAGCGTTAAATAAATTCTAATCAGAAGGAAGACAGACCAAAATATGAGAACTTAAGTAAACAGACAGCAGGTAAAGCAGAAATAATAATGTAAATAAATAACAAAGAAAGCAAATTTCTATGTGACATTGGTGCATGTAGAATTACATGTAGAGAATAAAACTAAATGGAAATAACTGTCTGCAAGATGAGCATGACGCCATGAATTGTGCTCGGGTTAGTAATAGATAGATAGATAGACAGATAACACGTTATTGATTCCTTCAGGAGAGTTCCCTCAGGAAGAAGAAGTAAAAAGTAAACAGTAACTAATAAGGGTATAAATGGAAACAAAATAGAAAAATATTACAAGGAGAATAAAAATAGAACAGTAAAATAAGAGAAACTAGGCATTAACGACCATGATATAAAAAAGTATTGCACTGTTATTGTTTTGCATTCCCTGTCATCATAGCCCCCCCAAAGAGGAGTTGTACAGTCTAATGATGTATGAGACAAAGGATTTTTTACAGGCTAAACCAGTAGTTCTCAAAGGAGGATATGGTGTTTCCGCCCGGACAAAAAAGGGGGGTACTTGAAGGTATGCCAAGGGGTACCTGAGATTTTAAATATTTTAAAATAGCGACAATTCAAAATCCTTTATAAATATAATTATAGAAGAATAATTCTTCAACAAAATAAATATTTAAAATTAAGTTCACGAGCCCAGATGGATCTCTATTACAATATCCAAAGAAGGTTGATGATTGATTATATGTATAGAAATCTTTATTATAATTTAATCACTTGTTTAATTTTTAAAACGTTTTAGTTATTCTTATTTTTTTTGTTTGTCCAAATAAGTCAAGTAAGACCACAACAAATGAGCAATATGGTGCACTGTTATACAATTTAATAAATCAGAAAATGATGACATTATGCTGTATTTTATTTATTTATTTTACTGGGGAAAAAAATGTTGTTTGTATTGTGAGAGAAGGAGAGAAAGTGAGAGAGAGAGGAAGAGAGAGCAGGTGAAAAAACAGAAGGAGGGTGAAGAGGATGGTTTGAGAAAATATGGGAAAAGGATGTTTATAACCTTACGTTATGTGAATGGTTTCTAGGAGAACAGAAAATAGAAACATTGTGTGAAGTGTAAGGAAGAGATGGATACAGGATGTTGTTTGTAAAGGAAAACGAAAGTGAAGAAAAGATGAGAAAGTGACAAATGAAGGTATTCGTAAATGGTATGCTGTTGATTGTGGTTAGCTGCAAGTTTGTTTATTTGTTTGCTTAGTTGTTTGAGTGAAATGGGAAGAAATCAATAGGAATAATTACATGCAAAATGGAATAAAACTATGAGTGCGATAGATAATGAATGAATAAATGAAATAAGTTTATTTTGGTCATATAATCAACCATCAACCAATTTGTGTGAGCAGTTTAACAGTAAATTAGACATATTAACAATCATACACATTTACACACAGAAAAGAAAAGAAAAAAGAATGACCGAAAAAAGAATAGGCGGAAGCCAAAGCTTATATTGGCCTATGATGTACAATTACTGAACATTAAATTACCTGGAACATCAACGTTAAAAGATGAAAGTAATTGTTACTATATTTTATAATGTTCAAAAAACTTTACTTTTCAAGGGTCTGCAAAACCATAACAAAAAACTATATGTGTTCAGCTCATCACTGAGGATGGTACATCATTTAACTCCTAAAACTGAAATACATTTGTGTTTTTATTTTATTTTACTTGACCTATTTCAAAAATTAATATCCCCGTAAATGATAGTTTTCTCCTCATAATGTAAACAAGCTAAGAATACAAACTGGAAGGCTGTTGTTCTTTACTTGGAAACATAATTGCCATTGTTTTAAAATAAATTATCTGAACATTTAACACATTATGACTTATAAAAAATGGATTGATATGATCATAATAATAATGCTTTGTGTATTATTGAAATTAGCCTTTTAATTTTAAGTATTGGGTCTATATTTCTTCTATAAACATTTCCCCAAACTTCAAAACAATATTACATATGGAAAAATAAATGAATAATGTAACATGTGCAGACATTTCTTATTCAGCATGTGTTTAACTTTATACCGAATAGCAATGGATTTGGATATTTTTCTTTAATATGTTCAATATGCGGCTTCCAACATATTAATGATCAATTACTATTCTCAAGAATGTAGTTCATATACTCTGTCAATTTTTCTTGATTCAACTTTAATTTTTGTTTCATAATTTGACTTTGCACCCTGGACAGGTCACCACCTCATCACAGGGCCAACACAGATAGATAGACAGACAACATTCACACACTAGGGCAAATTTAGTCTTATTTATTTCTACATATTGAGATCTATTACTTAAAATAACTACTTAACCACTGTTGTGAAACACCTTTCTAATTTATGGGAGTATTGGGATAGGATTGAGGAAGATGTCTGCTGTGGTGGTGGTTAGTTTGGAAATTAATTTAATAAAAGTAACTTTAAAGTGGAGTCCGACATTTTAGTTTGGAGTAATTTATAGTTTTATTTAGACATTGCAGTACACCATACCATACGCCCGGGAATCGTTTTTGGTGATTTGGCTCCCAAAATGTTTTATAGTCTTTGGTATGACTCGGCCGGGGTTTTGAACTTGCGACCTGCCGATCTCAGGGCGGACACTCTAACCACTAGGCCACTGAGATGAAGGAGGCAAACCAAATCTCAACAGCTTTCAGTTAGCTACAGATTTTGAGAGTATAATGCGAATAACTAGAACTTTACAACTGTTTGCTGTGAATAGTGTTGAATAATAATTACAAATAACAGCCTACATTAATAATTAGAATAAGAGCTGATGTAAAGTGTTAAAAAGAGGAGAAGTGTGATTAGGCCTGGCGCTTAGAGCATGGCCTTGTGTGTTTGTTGTGACTAGGTTGGATAACCAGTCGGAGACATGCCAGGCAAGGCGGGGCAGCTTTGTTTGTGTGGCGTTTTTCATGCAACAAAGTGAAATGAAAGAAAATAAAAGCAAAATTAAAATGCAGACAATAAAAATAAACACAGTGCGGACGTTAAAAGATTAAAAGATTTAGCTGAAAGATAAGGAGAAACGTGAATAAAAACATTCTTTTGTTTTGGAGAATATCACGCACAGCGGGAGGTCAGAGTGCAAGCATGACAGCTTGCTCGCGGCTACTGATAGACAAATGATAGTTTAAATTAACTTATAGATAATCTTTAAGTGAATTAAAAGGGTACTTAAATACACATGAAGTAGTACGTATAATCTTTGAATTAAGGTTATTGATTAGCAATTAATGGGATAGTTAAGACTGTAATTTTAAAACGTGATATGCAAATTGAACTAACCGAGAGGATATGAAAACGATGGGTGTACATGTTTTGAGTTCCAAATTCTGGAGGAAAAAACCTCAACAAAACGTAAAACCATACAGACGGACTTGGGTGGTAGCCACGGTTGTGCTAGGTCAAGCGAGGGTGGAAAGGATATGCAGCAGGGGGACTGCCAATCTGAACAAGACAAGCTCCAAAGTTGTAGCCAGAACATGCTCACAAAAAATACAGGTGTGACAGCAGGACGAACAGCAGGATACAAACAGACCCCTGCTGGACATAAGTGTCAACGGACAATGTTCAACACAATCTTTGAAGCATTCCTTTGTGGTCAACCTGCACACACCTTTAAATGACCTGCTTACGAACTGTGCCCTGACAATTCAATACCGCACTGAAGGAACTTCCTGATGTTGCCTGACAGCACGACATCAGCTGACAACTACTGGGGACGCCTCCCAGGAAGGAATGGAGGACGGGGACTGCTCCAACTGTCCTAGCACTGGCTGACTGAGGTGCGTCCGTGTGCCCTGCCACCCAAACCGCCAAAGTGTATGATCACCAATTAGACGACTCATAATAGGAGCCTTTTGACTCTTATATATGGTGGGACTCAAGGTATGGCCGCTCATGTGAACTATCCTTACAACAATTAGAATGGTATAAGATGGACAACTAATGACCCACATTGTTCCTTTCCTTCTGTCCTGCCTACGAAACCAAAAATGTAGGTCAAATAATAAAACAGGGCGTAGCTGCCGCTGATTGAACCGATACGCTTATACCACATTTTTAATTATTTCGGTTGTCTGTTAAAAACATAGCTATTGGTTGCAATTTGGATATTCCTGCTGTAGGTTACAAGGAGCTAGCAGCTACACAACAGCTGAGCTAAAATAAAATTTAAGCATATCAAATATGTATAGTTGCTTATTACATACACAAAGTCGCAGAGAGAAGTCTGTAGAAAGTATTCAGTAACAAACGTGTCCGCATTATTAAACTTTCTACCACAGGAAACATACTGAACAAATACAGCAGTTACTGTCAGACTCTAATCCGGATTACCTTGTCTATCAGAGACATGGTTAAACCCACAACAACTTTCGTTCTAATTAATGTCCCGGGGGACAAGATTACAGAAAAGACAGATCGAGTGACAAAGGGGGGAGGAATTATGATTTATGAAAGGGAAAACATTAAAAGTAGATCAATTTGAGTATGTTGAAATTAAAATCACATTTTCCTCAGAAATGTATTTCAAGGTAATTGTAGTATACCGACCGACCACAGATAAAGACATTTTTCTTGATTCATTTTCAGACATCCTCAAACAGCATAGTATGAAAGAAGTAACGTCAGGGGGGACGTTAATCTGGACTGGTTAAATAAAACATGTAGAAAGAAACTTAAGGATATTATAAACGGCTTCTACATGATACAAATGATAAGCAGCCCTACTAGAATTACAATTGGATGGCAAAAATCAAAGAGAACATCTGTAAATACACAAATACAAAACCAGAAAGAAGAGTGTAAAATAAAAATACCATTGGATTAATAAAACAATTTGGATTCTAATAAAGACATGAGGACTCAGCTCTCATAAGAGCAATTAAAACAGGTCTAAATACAGATCGTATGATTTTAAAAGTTTGGAGGAACAAAGTTAAAATTTTTATGCGGAAGTCTAAGGCTGACTTTCACTTAGAATTAATCAAAGCTGCAAAAGGGAACATTAGAAAGTTATGGAAAACCAGATACAAACTTACGGAAAGAGAGCAAACAAGAAACAACACTATAACATTAAATATCAATGGCGCTACCATCGCAGACAGTCTGGACATAAGTAATAATTTTAATGAACATTTCATCCAGTCTGTACAAACCCTGAATAAAAAGTCCCTCAAAATCAGTGCAAATAATTGTCATTTATTCAGGACGGACTAATTTTAGAATTAACAAATGAAACAAAGTTAAACAAAATCTTCACTGCATTATCAGACTCACGATCTAGAGATATATATATGGGTTGGACACTATCTTCCTAAAAACATATAAGGATTGTATTATTGCTCGTATAACAACGATTGATGAATAAATTAATAACGGAAAACACTTTCCCTACCACGTCGAGAAACTGCTACTATGATTAAATCCATAAAGCAGGAAATAAAGAAGACCAGAACATGTACAGACCAATTAGCCTTCTCCACGTTATAACAAAAGGAATAGAAAATTTGAAATTAAAAAGTGGCTTTGGAGCAATCAAGGCTGCTCACACGGTCACTAAGAGGGGCATTATGTTGACACATCAATTTAATGAGTATTATATTTGTCTATGAGAGCATTTTTGTTGTAAATTGTGAGGTATGGCTGTTAAAAGCTTTGTTGTTGTTATGAATGATGACAGATGTGAACAAGAGCATGTATTGTCGTCCTGTGATGATGTAAATAAGGTGTGGTTGTATTGTATATTAAGAATGTGTCCATGAAGGGGTATGTTATGACTTTCCTAAATTTGATTACATGCTACAGTATGATTATTTTTTGATTAATTATTGATTATTATGAATGTATATATTTATTATGATTAATTAGTGTCATAATTTTATTGCTTGATTTTTGGATCCCTTTAATTTAGGTAGCCAGGGACTACAGATGGAAAGTAGCTATTTAGATATAATCTGGTACAGAACAAATCTGTTTCTGAATTTAATGTTTCTGTGCATTGTCCCATCATAGATAGACTAAATTAAATACAACTATTTAGTGAATTATTGAGGCCACAATAATTCACTAGGTGTTGTAAAATATCAAAGTACTATTGCAAAAGCGAACAGTGACCTCAAACATGACCTGTCCTCCGCCTCTGTTCTTGCTGCACTTGACTATCAGCTGCCTTTTCTTTTTCTTGGATGTTTCTGAAACTACTACTACTACCACTACTACTACTACTACTATTACTATTACTACGACTAACACTGTCCCTGTGAGAGGGACAGAGGGGGGAGGTGAGTTTGGATTGGGTCAAGTTTGAGCGTGTTGAGGTTTTATTTAATCGATATGATCAATCCGGTACAAGGATAAAGGAACGTAATGATTTAGATTGACAATTGCAGTGGTTGGCGGAAGCAACCCCAACCTCAAAGGAGGGTGCCAATTCAGTAATTAAATATTTTGTGAATTATCTAATATCCCGACATGGTTTCCCCAAAAAGATTAGGTCAAACAACGGCACCTATTTTAAGAAAACAGGTTAATCTTCTTCAGTCACAAGATCAGCACTTCTCAGGACCAGCAGCTTCCTAGGAAGGTGGAAAGACCATGAGACCAAAATGGTAAGTTTGCAAAATGTAGAATTTGTGTGCCAGTTCCTCTGTGCAGATTTGAGGATGAAAGCAGCCACTCCAGATTCCCTTGCACTCGCTAAGAGGGGCACGGTCAAAGCCAATCCAGGACCAACACCCGATACCTGACTGGAAGTAACCGAGAGGAGAGACAACACCTTGCCAGCGATGACGAGAACAACTAAGGTTGCCAGCCAATGTGTCCACCAGGACTCCAGCAGCTGTGGAAAGAAGTGTCGGGAGTGCCGAAGCGACAAGGAGGCCTGGACCAAAGCCCCACGCCCCATACTCTGCCCCCGCCTTCCCCATACCCACAGCTCCAACTCTACCTGAGTTTTCCCCAATTTCGGCCAGCACGCACCGGCCACTGAACAGTCTGCCCAATGGACTGAACCACACCCCAAGAAGAGACAGAGACAGACTGTTTGAGTGGATCTCTTTCTTCACCAAGGCAGCCAAAAGCCCAACGAGGTGTCGGCAGGCCACCAGCCTGAGGCACCACCGAGCCATCTATACGAGCACTAATCGAACATGGACTCATACGAAATTCAGTTGTGTGTTCAAAATCAATTGATAATTAACAATATTGGTAACTACATTCATTGCAAATGCCGGGAAAAATATTTTTGCAAATGTCTTACAGTCATAAGTCTATATACATTCATCTATTTATGTTCAATGATGTTCATGATCAAAGTATTTTGGTATTACGTTACTAAATCAAAGGGTAGGCCACTAATTGTGTTCTGTGAGATGGTTTTACTGCAGGCTGGTAACAGCGATCGCTCTGAAGGAGGGTCATAGACGGAATTTTTTCCTCGTATAAAAACATTGAGGTTTTTGCCTCTATCTGTGGTAGAGATTTAACTTAGTGGTCTACATCAGAAATTGTTTTGGTCCAGGGTCATAAGACCCTGGAAGGCGGGTATGTAGTAGAATTTCTGACCTTTGACCTATATTGCATGTCGAATAAGAATGTACGCTCATTTAATTTATCTTCTATTCTGTGCCAGTGGGACAAAGATGAATATGGAGTTGTGCCAACCTGTCTACAGAATGTTTAGAATTTCCAAATATGACTTAGAGATACAAGGTTGTTTTGGAACAGACAAAACCAAAACGAAATAATTATGACGCATTAGATAACAAACAATGACGCACAAGAGACATATAAAAAATGGCAGAAGACCGGAACTCGAGAGTGATTTTGGCTTGTGTGTGTCTTGTTTACTCCGGAGTAACATGTGGTCTGTCTGCACGGCCAACTTAATTCAACCTGCACTTCTGATAATGGGTAAATAAATTTGTTGTACTAAACTACTTTTGTTGCCTGCATAAGCTTCGGACAATCCACTACATTAACCTAAAACATTTTTCAACAAAATACATCAATAGCCATATTACTGTATTTTTCGGACTATAAGGCACATTTTAAATCCTTTCATTTTCTCAAAACTCGACAGTGCGCCTTATAACCCGGTGCGCCTAATGTACGGAATAATTTTGGTTGTGCTTACCGACCTCAAAGCTATTTTATTTGGTACATGGTGAAATGATAAGTGTGACCAGTAGATGGCAGTCACACATAAGAGATACGTGTAGACTGCAATATGACTCAAGTAAACAACACCAACATTTTATATGTTCCATTGAAAATATAGAACGTTACACGCGGTGCTCAAAAATATATCAAAATGTTTTAGTACAACTTTGGTAAGCTATGAAGCCGCACTGCTTTATGGATTGTACTGTGCTTCAACATACGAGTATTATTATGGTGTGTGTATAAGGTACGACATATTATCTGCCGTTTTGTTTCGCAATGTTATGCAAAAGCAACTTTTCTTACCTTCTGGTACCTGCTGATCTGTATTTGCGATCTGCATAAATCCTGAAAAATTGCCTTTGTAGTCCATGGCGACGCTGTAGTCAATAAGCTTCTTCTTGTTCTTTATGTTCTTGTTAAGGGACATTCATCCTCCGCTGTTGCCATTACTAATATAAAGTGGTGTAAAGTTCCTACTAATACCTGTCAGTAAACTCACCATGAAAGCACTAAAACAAACCGATGTAGTGAGTTTACATTATTCACCCAAGGAACTTTAGTTATTAGAGAGTTCTGGTCGCACGGTTTATTACGACACACATTTGTTGTTGTTTCCGGATGAGGAGATGCTGCTCCGTTATTGATTTAAGTAAAGTCTGAATGTCATTAAAACAGTTAGCTCCATCTTTTGACACTTCTTCCACCCCCGTCCTTGCACGCTACACCGCTAATAACAAAGATGACGGGGAGAAGACGCTGCCAAAGGGCAGCCATGTAAATAAGACCGCCCACAAAACGGCACATCCGGAAGCGATTGTCAGAAAATGACTTGAAGATGATCTGTAAAACATAATCTATGCAACATTTTGACCAAAGAACCACCATTACATGTTATGTAGACCACAAGGAAGTCTTTTACATTAAAAAAAAAAAATTATGATAATATGACTCCTTTAATGGTCCGGAAAATACGTTATGTCCATGTAATCACAACTTGAACCATGCAAAACTGTTATGATCCGCTGCCCGGATCATATTTCTGTTTATGTTTCCTTGTCACATGTGTTTTCGGCACCTTGAGTTTTGTTAGTTTCTGTTGCCATGATTGCAGATTGCTCACACCTGCCTCTGGTTAGTGTTCGGGACGCGCACCTGTTGCCCGGGCGCTAATCAGAGGGCTATTTAGTCTATGCGCTGGCCTCACTCGGTCTGGCTTGCTAGTTTGTTTTCATACAACAGTTGACGACGTTCTATTCCTGCTAAGTTCCTGCTAGCTCCCACGCTAGCCCATTTAGTTTTTGCCTTTTGTGCTATGTGCACGTCTTTGTTTTTTCCTACTATGATTTGTGCTTAAATAAATCATTTTCCTACCTGCACGCTGTGTCCGAGCCGTCTGCATCCCTGGGAGAACAACCGCACACCACGATGCGACCCGTCGTCACACAAAACTATATTATCAAACATTAAAACTATTTTTAAAATAGAAATTAATACTAATAATAATTATTTCAAAGAAAGTTATCCATCAAATTGTGCAATGTAAAAGTAGCAATAGATTTCATGGTAAAATTGTGAAATTTACTGTGATTTTTACAGCATTTTTCTCTAAATGAAAAAAAACAGTACTTTTTTACTGTAATAAACTGTGGTGCCGTTTTGATATTTCCAGTAATACACTCAAAATCTACAGTTGTTGATTTGCGGTAAAAACAAACAAACTGGCAGCTCAAATTTTTAATGTAAAATAGCAGTTTTTTTAATTTACAGTAAAAAAACAAATGTAAATTTTACAGTAAAATTCTGGCAACTGAGCTGCCGTTTTTTTTTTTTACCATAAAAACAGCAGCACTGTTTTTCCATTTACAGTAATATACACAAATTATTGCAACTTACCTTTTTTTTTTTTACATTTTGGTTTAAAAAAAAATCTACTAACAAAATGCTTAGAAAAACTGTATAATAATAGTGTTCACTGTTAGAAACGGCCCTCTGGGGCCAAACATAACTGTGATGTGGCCCTCACTGAAAACGACTTTGACACTTCTGATCTATACCATCAGACATTGCCAATGTTTCTCCCGCAAGTGTGCTCCGCACAACCCTCTTCACGCTTTTAGATTGCCAAGAAAGTGAGTGAGAACTTTCCATTTTCTCCCATCAGAGTAATGAAGTGTCCTCCTTGGGTACCTCCATCAGACAGATTTCAAATGAGGCATCACTGAAGACAATAATTTTCAAGGCACTGTCTCTGCCCAAGTATTGGAAATACAAAACCCAAAACCAGTGAAGTTGGCACGTTGTGTAATTTGTAAATAAAATCAGAATACAATAATTTGCAAATCCTTTTCGACTTATATTCAATTGAATAGACTGCAAAGACAAGATATTTAAGTTTGAACTGAGAAATTTAACTTTTTTTTGCAAATAATCATTAACTTAGAATTTAATGGCAGCAACTCATTGCAATAAAGTTGGCACAGGGGCAGTTTACCACTATGTTACATGGCCTTTCCTTTTAACAACACTCAGTAAACGTTTGGGAACTGAGGAGACACATTTTTGACGCTTTTCAGGTTAAATTATTTCCCATTCTTGCTTGATGTACAGCTTAAGTTGTATTTTAGGCTTCATAATGCACCACCCATTTTCAATGGGAGACAGGACTACAGGCAGGCCAGTCTAGTACCCGCACTCTTTTACTACGAAGCCACGCTGTTGTAACACGTGCAGAATGTGGCTTGGCATTGTCTAGCTGGAATAAGCAGGGGCCATGAAAAAGACGTTGCTTGGATGGCAACATATGTTGCTCCAAAACCTGTATGTACCTTTCAGCATTAATGGTGCCTTCACAGATGTGTAAGTTAGCCATGCCTTGGGCACTAATACACCCCCATACATCACAGATGCTGGCTTTTGAACTTTGCACCTATAACAGTCCAGATGGTTCTTTTCCTCTTTGGTCCGGAGGACACGACGTCCACAGGTTCCAAAAACAATTTGAAATGTGGATGTGGAGGGGGCGTGGTCCACGCGCCGCCTCGGGCGGGGCATGTGCAGGAGCCGGCTGTGAAGCAGATGACAGGTGAGTGGATATCTCAGCTGGAGCGAGTTATCTAATCACCTGTCTCTTTATTAGCAGCGTTGGTGACCACAGAAGGGGAGCTGAAAAGCAAGGAAAGACTTGGTGAGAGAGGAAAATGAGAAATACTTTCTGAAAGAGAAAGGACTTAAAAGAGAAAAGACTTTGTGGATGAAGAAAGGAGAAATACTTTCTGAAGGAGAAAAGACATTGTGACAAATAAAAGATTGTAAACCTGGAAAAGCCGTCTGGCATTCAGTCTGTCGGTCCTGAAAGAACCCCACGGCACAAGACGTGCCACAATTGGCGCCCAACGAAGCAAGGACCGAGGGAGAGATGTCAGCCCCAACCCCCCTGGAAGTGCTCGGAAGAGTGTTGGCGGAGGTATCAGCGGCCAGTCAGCAGCAGATGGAGACGGGCCGCCAGCAGACCCATATCCTGCAGGTGCTGGTGAGCCAGGCGGGAGGAGCCGCTAAGGCGGGGAAACAGCCGCCATGCAGCGAATGACTGAAGGCGAAGACCCGCTGGTGTTCCTCGACCTCTTCGAGGCCACAGCAGCGGCGTGTGAGTGGGGTGAAGCTGCTGCCGCTCCTGGCGGGGGAGGCGCAGCGGGCAGCGCATAGTCTCCCAGCGGAAGCCCGGGTGCACTTCCCCAACCTCCACCGCGTAATATTGGACCGGGTCGGGAGTCACCCGGAGGACCACCGACGCCGATTCCGGGCGATGCGACTGGGCCCCGAGGACCACCCGTTTGCGCTGGCGCAGCAGCTCCGAGACGTGGCCACACGGTGGCTCGAACCACAGCTGGAGGAGAGACGGATGTTCGAGCGGATCCTCCTGGAGCAGTTCCTCGACGCCATCTCCTCCAGGACGGCAGCGTGGGTGCGCTACCACCGTCCGCGGGACCTGATGGCCGCAGTGGTCCTGGCCGAGGACCACCTAGCGGTCCACCGGGAGCTGAAGACGGCCGAAAAACCCACCCCAGCGCCACGGGCGGCAGAACGGCCCGTCCCAGCCCCGCGGAGACGACTTGCGCAACCGGAGGGGGCGACCCGGACCCACGAGCAGGTTCCTGGGCGGGACATGGCCACCTCGCACCACACCACACCACACCCATTCCCGCCAACAGCAGTATCAAGGGGGGGGTTTGAGGGGTTATAACATTCACTATGGTCCTTCGTTCCAGGGTACCGGCGCTGCTGACAGGCTTCCCCCGCAGACGGCACCTCGAGCACCAGGGCCGGTGTGCTGGGGGTGCGGACAACCCGGTCACGTGAGGCGAGACTACTCCCTGATGGAAGTGGGACAGGTGATGCGGGTTGTCGGTCCCCCAGCGCCCGCCCCCGATCCAGGGGAGACGTACTGTGGTACGAGGGAGTACATATCGGGCAATGGTGGATTCGGGCTGTAGACAGTCCATGATCCACCAAAACCTGGTTCGACCCGTAGCACTGAGGCATGCGACACAGGGACAAATAAGGTGTATTCATGGGGATGTACACACGTATCCCATTGTGCCAGTTGAAATTTGGTATCAGGGACAAAAGCATAGTGTCAAGGTTGCGGTAAGCACGCACCTTACGCATCCCATAATATTAGGGACAAATTGGCCGGGATTCCATCTTCTAGTGACGCAATGTGTGGGGATGCGTTCACGGGGTGTAGGAAAGAGGAATATCCGCGCGGTTCTCAGTGGCGACGCGGGTTCATCCGACACTGCCGAGCGGGAACCGGCGGGGGCTTCGCGGGAAGGCCCCCCGGGGCCCCATTGGCACCCTACGGAGGATTTTCCCCTCGAGCAGTCCCGTGATGAAACCTTGCGCGCGGCCTGGGACCAGGTGGATTACATCGACGGTCAGCTGGTGCGCCCGGGAAAAGCGCGGGTATTCCCCCACTTTTCGATTATTAGGGACAGGTTATACCGAGTGACCCGTGACACTCAAACCGGGGAAGAATCCACCCAGTTGTTGGTGCCAAAACGCCGCCGGGAAATGGTTTTTCAGGCGGCGCATTTTAATCCCATGGCTGGCCACATGGGGTACGATAAGACACTCAATCGGGTCATGGTCCGATTCTATTGGCCGGGCATTCGGGCGGACGTGCGCCGCTGGTGCGCCGCCTGCCCGGACTGCCAGCTGGTGAATCCAGCAGCCATCCCGAAGGCGCCCTTGCACCCATTTCCGCTCATGGAGGTCCCATTCGAGAGAATAGGAATGGACCTCATCGGACCATTTCACCCGAGCACACGGGGATACCGCTTTGTGTTAGTCCTGGTGGATTACGCAACGCGTTATCCCGAAGCAGTGCCCCTGCGCTCTATCTCCGCCAAGAGCGTGGCGCAAGCGCTAATTCAGGTCATCTCCCGAGTCGGAATCCCGAAAGAGATTCTGACTGACCAGGGCACGTCCTTTATGTCGCGCACGATAAAGGAACTATACGGATTACTGGGAATTAAAGCGATCCGCACCATTGTGTACCACCCACAAACAGACGGGCTGGTGGAGCGGTTAAACAAGACGCTGAAAAGCATGATCCGTAAGTTCACGCACAAGGACAAACCAAATTGGGATAAATGGCTGGAGCCCCTAATGTTTGCGATGCGGGAGGTACCCCAGGCCTCAATCGGCTTTACGCCTTTCGAGCTATTGTACGGCCGGAGGCCGCGCGGAGTGCTGGACGTAATTAAGGAAAGCTGGGAGGAAGGTCCAAGCTCCAGCAAAAACGAAATCCAGTACGTCATGGACATGCGAGCAAAACTCCACACGGTGGGACACTTGTCACGCGAGAATTTGCTCCGTGCCCAGGAACATCAGCAGCGCACGTATAACAGGGGGACTCGGCTAAGAAAATGTTCACCGGGAGAAAAAGTGCTTGTATTGCTCCCAACTTCCAGCTCCAAATTACTTGCGCGCTGGCAAGGTCCTTTTGAGGTCATACGGCAAGTGGGTGATGTGGACTTTGAGGTTCGGCGCTCGGACCGGGGCGGAGGCACACAAATTTACCATCTGAACCGGCTGAAGGCATGGAGGGAGGCGGAGCCCGTTTCCATGGTGACGGTAGTGAGGGAGGAGGAGGAGTTGGGGCCAGAGGTCCCGCGCTCGGCCCTGCCCCCTCGTCTGCTCTGTGACAGCCAGCTCACATGTGCGCAGAGAGCGGATGTTGCTAAGCTGCAGCAGCGCTTTTCTGATGTGTTCTCCTCTCGGCCCGGCCGCACGGGCCTCGTTCAGCATCATATTGAGACCAGCCCGGGTGTTACGGTGCGATCTCGGCCATACAGGCTCCCCGAACACAAGCGCAAAGTGGTTCGGGAAGAATTAAAATCCCTGCTGGAGTTGGGTGTAATAGAAGAATCCCACAGTGTGTGGTGCAGCCCCATCGTCCTGGTAGGGAAGAAGGATGGGTCTGTGCGCTTCTGTGTCAATTACCGCAAGGTGAATGAAATATCACGGTTTGACGCGTACCCAATGCCTCGGGTCGACGAGCTCCTGGATCGGCTAGGCACTGCTCGTTTTTTTACGACACTGGATTTAACCAAGGGCTACTGGCAGATTCCCTTGTCACCAGAGGCCCGGGAAAAAACGGCCTTCTCCACTCCGGAAGGTTTATAACAATTCGTGACGCTTCCGTTTGGCTTGTTCGGTGCGCCCGCCACGTTCCAGCGTCTCATGGACCGGGTGCTGCGACCTCACGCTGCGTACGCGGCGGCCTATTTGGATGATGTAATCATCCAGAGTGGCAGCTCGGGGGAACATATGCGGCGGGTGGGAGCGGTGCTCGAGTCCCTGAGGCGGGCGGGGCTCACCGCCAACCCGGCGAAGTGCGCAGTTGGCCGTAGAGAGGTACAGTATCTGGGGTACCACTTGGGGGGGGGGGGGCAGGTGCGGCCGCAGATGGACAAGACAGCGGCTATCGCAGCCTGTCCACCTCCCAAGACAAAAAAAGAGGTGAGGCAGTTTTTGGGCTGGCGGGCTACTACCGCCGGTTTATTCCCCGGTTTGCGGATCTGACCAGCCCGCTAACTGACCTCACCCGAAAAGGTGCTCCAGATCTGGTCCAGTGGACGGAGCAGTGCCAGCGGGTGTTTGAGAAGGTAAAGAAAGCCCTCTGCGAGGAGCCAGTGCTGTGCATGCCTAACTTTGCCGTCCCTTTCTGTCTGCAGGCGGACGTGTCGGGCGGGGGCCTGGGGGGGGTGCTGTCCCATCGGGTGGGGGGCGTCGACTGCCCCGTCCTGTACATCAGCCGAAAACTTTCGGACCGGGAGGCGAGGTACAGCACGGTAGAGAGAGAGTGCCTCGCCATCCGGTGGGCGGTCGGGGCCCTTCGGTACTACCTGTTGGGGCGTGCCTTCAGCCTCTGCTCGGACCACAAACCGCTCCAGTGGCTCCACCGAATGAAGGATGCCAACGCGAGGATCACCCCGTGGTACCTCGCGTTGCAACCATACAATTTCCAGGTGGTCCACAGGCCGGGGGCCCAGATGGCCGTGGCCGACTTCCTCTCGCGGCCCTCTACGGGGGGGGAGGGGGAGTTGGCGCGGCCGGACGGCTGCCCGGCCTGAGACTGGCGGTGGAGGCATGTGGAGGGGGCGTGGTCCACGCGCCGCCTCGGGCGGGGCATGTGCAGGAGCCGGCTGTGAAGCAGATGACAGGTGAGTGGATATCTCAGCTGGAGCGAGTTATCTAATCACCTGTCTTTTTATTAGCAGCGTTGGTGACCACAGAAGGGGAGCTGAAAAGCAAGGAAAGACTTGGTGAGAGAGGAAAATGAGAAATACTTTCTGAAAGAGAAAGGACTTAAAAGAGAAAAGACTTTGTGGATGAAGAAAGGAGAAATACTTTCTGAAGGAGAAAAGACATTGTGACAAATAAAAGATTGTAAACCTGGAAAAGCCGTCTGGCATTCAGTCTGTCGGTCCTGAAAGAACCCCACGGCACAAGACGTGCCACAGTGGACTCGTCAGACCACAGAACACTTTCCCACTTTGCATCAGTCCATCTTAGATGAGCTCGGGCGCAGCGAAGGCGTTTCTGGGTGTTGTTGGTAGAGTTTTAACTTGCACTTACAGATGTAGCTACAAACTGTAGTTACTGAATGTGGTTTTCTGAAGTTTTCCTGAGCCCATGTGGTGATATCCTTTACACACTGATCTCACATTTTGATGCAGTACCACCTTAAGGGATCGAAGGTCATGGGCATTGCTGCTTACGTGCAGTGATTTCTCCAGATTCTCTGAACCTTTAGATATTACGGACCGTAGATGCTGAAATCCCTAAATTCCTTGCAATAGCTCGTTGAGAAATGTTGTTCTTAAAGTGTTCGACAATTTGCTCACGCATTTGTCCACAAGGTGGTGACCCTTGCCCCATCCTTGTTTGTGAATGACTGAGCATTTCATGGAAGCTGCTTTTATACCCAATCATGGCACCCACCAGTTCCCAATTAGCCTGTTCACCTGTGGGACGTTCCAAATAAGTGTTTGATGAGCATTCCTCAACTTTCTCAGTCTTTTTTGCCACTTGTGCCAGCTTTTTTGAAACATGTTGCAAGCATCAAATTCCAAGTGAGATAATATTTGCAAAAAATAACAAAGTTTACCAGTTAAAATGTTAAGTATCTTGTCTTTGCAGTCTATTCAATTGAATATAGGTTGAAAAGGATTTGCAAATCATTGTATTTTGTTTTTATTTACGAATTACACAACATGCCAACTTCACTGGTTTTGGGTTTTGTATTTCGGATGATTTCTTTGTGGTCAGAATGCTACCAGCACTAAACCTTGTGAACTGATGTGTAGATACAATACACCTCTTTCAAGCTCATGAAGATCTACTGCTATCAACTTGTTGTACTGTGATGCTAGTGGTAGACCAACAGCTGGCTTTGGTGTAGTCTTTTTTGTATTTTTGGCATATTTCACATTCACTCACAATTTTTTCTAGTATGGTGACACACTGTGTCACTGTTGCGCGAACGTTTTAATAGCTTCTGTGGCTTTTTCAGCCGAGGCATGCCCAAATTGTTTGTGAAGTTTTACCAATATCTTTAACAATTTCTTCTGTGACTGTAAGCGCTCCTTCTTCACAGCTCACTTCTTCTTCTTCAACCTCAATGTTTTTGTTTCCTTGAGTGTTATCCAAGCAATGTGGGTGGGGAGCGTTTCCACAGAGTGTTTCCAGAGCAGCCAGCCTGAAATGCGGGTGTCAGGGACAGACGTGGAAGGAGATTTTCACAACAAAGAAAGAAAAGTGATATTAGATATAGATTGTAGGGAAAGTTTTTTTTACCCTTCGCGTTCATATTTTGTCGTGTTTCTTACATGTTTGTTGTGTTTCGCTTGATTGTAAATAATGTCGATCGAGAAAGGGTGTTACGTTCATATGTTGTCAATATTCAGTGTTTTATCGTTCATAGTTAATATCATAAATCCCACATTATTGTCATGTACATTCTGGGTGTCTCATTTAGTAGAAAATTAAAAATTCTAATTAGTTTTATAAGGCGGTCTCTCATAAAGTTTTTAGCATTCATTCAGACAATATTGTGAGGTTTTGTATAAGTGTTCCTAAAAATAGGACTCAAACACACACATATTGTACAGCAGATTGTCACAGCTTATGTATATATGTGTGTGTGTGTGTGTGTGTGTGTGTGTGTGTGTGTGTGTGTGTGTGTGTGTGTGTGTGTGTGTGTGTGTGTGTGTGTATGTGTGTATATTAATATATATATATATATATATATATATATATATATATATATATATATATATATATATACAAATACAAATAGATAGATAGATGGATATACCGGCCCCCAGACACATTTTCTGCTCTAAATGTGGCCCCTGAGGCAAAATAATTGCCCAGGCCTGCTGTAAGAGCTAACTGACGGTCTTTTGTGTCCAAGCATGCAGTATCCAGCAATTTGAAAGCCAAAACTGCATCAGGATGTTCCGTGTTGTACTTACACACGCGAGAATAACGCTGTTCAAAGTCGATAATCGATAATGGATACACTGGAGTGTTTGTAATCCGGTCAAAGTTTGTATAAGCTTCATAAGCTCGGTCCTTTTCTTCTTTGAGTGTCTAGTTTCTCTAGCAAAGTTGTCATGTCATTGTCTTTCTCCAAATCGTCTACTGGTATTTCCATCGTTTAAACGCAAAAATTATGACCGAAGTGGTGAAGCTGTATTTTAGTTTGCACTTAAATTGTATTGACCGTTTAGTTAGGAAACATTTTCATTATTATTTATGAATAGTTTAGGTGATATATGTTAGCACTAAATAATTGAATGTAAATATATTTTTCATCAGTTATATATTCTTGGAGTATATTTGATTAGTAATCAGCCTGACCTAAGCCTTGGCAATAATCTTTGTGTTTAACACATGCTTTCATTCATTTGACAAGGTTTAAGTAAGTTAGATAGTACTATAATACACGTCATGGTGCAACCTGGACACATCATCAGTGATTCTCCCGGGGTCATAGGGTGTTTCGGGTCTTAATCAAACACCCTCACCCGGGCGACCCAGCCGAGGGTGATCAGTCCCTCGACTTGTGTCCAGGTAGCGCACTACGCCACGCGTCCCCCCTCCTCAACCAGAGCCAACGTGAAGCATTTTCAGACGCTTCCAAGATGTTTTTTATGGCTCTTTTCCTGTGCAGTCTACAAATCCCAAGGAGCTCCAGGACCCGGTGTAAGGACTTGCCTGCAAAACCCCTGCAGTCCACCTCAATAGGCTCGCAGCGGGCCTTCCACCCGTTCCTCTGGCAGTCAGCCACAAGATCTGCTTACTTCGCCCTCTTCCTTTCCTGAGCTTCCTCCATTCTGTCCTCCCAGGGGACAGTTAGCTCAAGGAGTACCACCTGCTCGCTGGTTCCAGACATCAAGACCATGTCTGGCCGGAGTATCGTAGTTGTGATGATGTCTGGGAATCGCAACTGCCTTCCCAGGTCAACCAAGAGCTGCCAGTCCCTTGCTGTTGTTAGCAGGCCCCCCTGGGTCTTCTTGGAGGGTTGAGGTTTCTCTCCTGCTCGGACAAAGGCAATTGTGCTCTTGGTTGGGTGTTGCCGCTTACTGGTGTTGATGCCCGTGCAGATGGTGTCTGCTATTGCCCGCAGGACCTGGTCGTGGCGCCACCGATACCTGCCATCTCCCATGCCTTTGAGCAACAGCTGAGGACGTGTTCTAATGATCCTCTTTTCTGACAGAGCTGGCACACAGGTGTGTCTATCAGGCCCCAAGTGAACAGGTTAGCGGGCTTGGGAGGACATCATAAACTGACTGGACCAAGAACTTAAACTGGTGTGGCTCCGCTTTCCAGAGTTCGGTCCAGGTGATCTTGCGACCAGCTATGTGCTCCCACTTGGTCCAGGCCCCCTGCTTGCTCATTCCCACCACTCTGCTGAAGCGAGCCTCCTCCACTTCGGCGCGAACCTCCTCTTGGACAAGATTTCGTCTTTCCTTTCCTCTGGCTCTGCTGTAGTTTGGTTTGGTGTTGCTACCCAGCCCAGCCCGACCAGTAGCTACGGTTCCCACCAGGGTGCTGTGCTGCAGCCTCGCCTCTGCCCGCTCCACTGCATCCTGGGCACGCCACTTCCTTCCTGTTCTGACCTCCACGCCTGCTGAAGATACTTTCCCATCAGCAGAATCTCTGTAGAGCAGGACTTCTCTGGCTCGGGAAACCTTGAACTCCTCTGCCAGACTACTGAAAGGAAACTGCAGTTTGGTGGCTTAGGCTCCGTGGCGGACCCAGCCACCTGCGCAGGGACGAGCTGATCTTCCTCTCAAATCCCTCCACGATGGTCATTGGGAATTCGTACATCAGCAACGGCCAGAGGAGACGAGGCAGGATGCCATGCTGATATATCCAGGCCTTGAACTTCCCAGGAAGTCCTGGCTTGTCCACAGCTGAGAGCCACATGTTGAGGTTATCGCTGGTAGCTTGACGTGCAGCGGTATCCTTCAGATCACCAGTGAAGAGCTTGCCCAGGCTCTTCACTGGCTTTTCTGACACAGATGGAATTTGGGTGTCTGCCTGATTTGGACAAAGGGCCTCTGCACTCTACTTCCGCAGACTTCACAAGCATATTCATGGCCAGTGCAAACAGGGACACAGAGATTGTACAGCCTGTGATGATGCCTTTCTCTAGACGATGCCAATCTGATGTTGAAGTGCCAGAGGACACCCTCAGACTAAAGTTGTTGTAATAGTCGAGGATGAGATTGCGAATCTTCTCTGGAATGTGGTATCTGTTCAGAGACAACTCCACCAACTTGTGTGGAATTGATCCATAAGCATTGGCGAGGTCCAGCCACAGTACTGTCAAATCGCCTCTGTTGTCTCGCGCCTCACGGATCAGCTGTGTTACCACACCAGTGTGTTCGATGCACCCTGGAACTCCTGGGACTCCTCCCTTCTGCACTAAGGTGTCAATATAGGTGTTCTTCAGGAGAAATCCCATGAGGCGATTGGAAACGGTTTTGAAGAAGGTCTTGCACTCAACACTGAGGAGGGAGATTGTCCTGAACTGCTCGATGTTCCTTGTGTTTTCTTCCTTGGGAATCCATACTCCCTCTTCGTACGTCCACTGCTGAGGTACTTTCCCTCTTTTCCAGATCACCCGGAAGATCTTCCAAAGACGCTCCAACAGGCGGGGACACTGTTTAAAGACCTTGTACGGAACTCCACTTGGGCCTGGTGCCGATGCTGTTCTGGCAGATTTGATTGCCTCTTTAACTTCCTTAGGGTGGGTTCACTGATGTCGAACAGGGTGCAGGGTTCTGGTGGGCATGTGAGGGCTGCACAGTGGCCGAGGTCTTGCTCTCTCATGCTGTCACTGTAGGTGTTCTTGATGTGGAGGTTGATTTCCTCCTCGGGACATGAGAGGTGACCACTGCGTTTCTCTCCCAGCAGCTTCTTTGTGAATCCAAATGGATTTGCAATGAAAGCACTGCGCTTGCGGGCCCTTTCCTTGCCTCTCTTCCTGTGCCACTCGGCACGTCACAGGGTGAGTAGCCTATCCCTTACCACACCCCTCAGTTCTGCCAAGGCTGCCTTCTCACTCTCGCTTGCCTTCCTGTACTGGCTCCTGAGTACTCTCAGTTCTTGTCTGAGTTGGGAAATCTTGGTTTCTCGCCGGTTTGGAATTGGTGCTGCAGTTGTAGTCTTGGTGGCGCGTTGTTCCTTTATGCCAAATCTGTCTGATGCAATGCTAATTATGAATGTGCTCATTGTCTTGAGTCTCTGGTAGATATAATTATTGAATACGATTGAAATCGAGCCCAACTTTTCTCTTTAAAAGAAAAGTTGGGCCCTGAGGTCAAAAAGGTGAAGAACCCCTGGTATAAAGTATAGATTATGTATATTATTCTAAAATGATATCAGTAGACATCATAAATCAATTGCAAACGTCAGCTTTGTTACTTAATAATAACTCCAACTTAAGGTTTTGCCCATGGCTTTATTCGGCAACTGCCATCTTCTCTGACCCCACGGGATAACCACTACAACATTTCCTGTTCCGCCCTTTACAACAATACTCCCTTCACAATAAGAGTTTGTGCTTAACAAGTGAACAATAATAATATTAATAAAATGTACACAAATTAGTCTATTTCTTAACAGCTGTACAGATGACGCGTAATTACAGTCACCTAATAAAAAAAAGGTTTATTTGAGGTACGACATGTATTGATTAAGTTCCACAGCAAACATTCAGTCAGTACAACAGAAGGCACTACTTACGGACATTGTGTATTTGGAGCACTAGATTGTGTGTACTACAGTATATTTACACAATATATTTCTTTACATATTGCAGTTTCTACACTCGATTTGCCACCAAACTCAGTCTGCTCAAAATATGAAAACACTTTGTGTGGAATAAGAATAATCCTCCTGTCACACATTGTATAATTACATTCTCGAAATTGTCTTATCGCCTGCATTTATGTCATGTAAAACTCACTTTGACCCCTGGAGGCAGACATGCACCACCGTCTCACCGACACACCCATTGCTTGAATTAGAGTGAGTCGAACCAGAAAATTACAAATGTCCCTATTGACATGCACCGATATAAGAAGTGACATTTCCTTTTGAAAACCACTACAATATACATATATATATATATACAATGTACGTATGTATGTATATATATTAAAGTTAAAGTTCCAATGATTGTCACACACACACTAGGTGTGGTGAAATTTGTCCTCTGCATTTGACCCATCCCCATGTTCACCCCCTGGGAGGTGAGGGGAGCAGTGAGCAGCAGCGTGTGCCGCGCTCGGGAATCATTTGGTGATTCAACCCCCAATTCCAACCATTGATGCTGAATGCCAAGCAGGGCGGCAATGGTCCCATTTTTTGTAGTCTTTGGTATGACTCGGCCGGGGTTTGAAACTCACAACCTCCCAGTCTCAGGGCGGACACTCTAACCACAAGTCCACTGAGTTGGTTAGAGTGTCTATATATGTATATATATATATATATATATATATATATATATATATATATATATATATATATATATATATATATATATATATATATATATATATATATATATATATATATAATATATATGTATATATATATATATATAAATATATATATATTTTCTCAGTCTGTTGATAAAAATGGGGGTGAAAGGACGCTCCCTCCAACAGACCATCAAGTCCATGTCAAGAGCTGCCGAAAAAGCCAGCAACTGGCTCTGGATTAAGCGCAAGGACCCCAATTGGGCAGTAAAATGAGAGACAATGGTATGCGGTCAGGCTTAGGCCTGACTCAGGGAAAAGGACAACCCTGCCATGCAGAGTCCAACAGGATATGGAGGGTATGGCATGGAGGGGGGTGTACCTGGGACGCTAGGTACATCGTTGAGCCCTCTGGAGACGTCGTGGGCTTCAAATCAACGAAACGTCGATGAAGCAGGGTGCCCACCCGAAGACCCCAATGACATACTTACCCTCCCTTTCACCACTCCACACCGACTGCTACCGTCAAGATTGTTCCTACTTACCAAAGGGATTGAAACATCTAGTTCTATTTGCTTTACATATATATATATATATATATATATATATATATATATATATATATATATATATATATATATATATATATATATATATATATATATAATCCGACTGCATGTAAAGTAAAAATATATGTGTATATATATCTGTGTATGTGTGTGTATATATATACACACAACACACACACACGCTTATATAGCCACTCCTACCTCGTTTACTTTCATGACAACCTTCTTAAAGTTTTGTAATCAATCAGAAATGTCAAACAACTCAAATGTGGCAGTGCGGAGAGTGTTTTGCAATTTTTCCCATCGTACATTGCATGGGATTTAAATGGGTGTCACTTTGAATTATGCATTGTGCGTGGACATTTTTTTTTAATATCCACAAAGTTCAGTGAGCAGGTTGTGTTATATGGAACCATGTGTGTTAAAGGCCTACTGAAACCCACTACTACCGACCACGCAGTCTGATAGTTTACATATCAATGATGAAATCTTAACATTGCAACACATGCCAATACGGCCGGGTTAACTTATAAAGTGCAATTTTAAATTTCAAGGGGAAATATCCGGCTGAAACATCGCGGTATGATGACGTATGCGCGTGACGTAGTCAGTTAAACGGAAGTTATGGTACCCCGTAGAATCCTATACAAAAAGCTCTGTTTTCATTTCATAATTCCACAGTATTCTGGACATCTTTTGCAATTTGTTTAATGAACAATGAAGGCTGCAAAGAAGAAGGTTGTAGGTGGGATCGGTGTATTAGCAGCGGACTACAGCAACACACCCGGAGGACTTTGTTGGAGAGCAGACGCGCTAGCCGGCGACCTCACCTTGACTTCCTACGTCTCCGTGCTGCCAAACGCATCGGGTGAAGTCCTTCGTCCTTCCGTCGATCGCTGGAACGCAGGTGAGCACGGGTGTTGATGAGCAGATGAAGGCTGGCTGGCGTAGGTGGAGAGCTAATGTTTTTAGCATAGCTCTGTGAGGTCCGGTTGCTAAGTAGGCTTCAATGGCGTCGTTAGCACAGCATTGTTGCATTGTTAACCTTCGCCAGCCTGGAAAGCATTAACCGTGTATTTATATGTCCACGGTTTAATAGTATTGTTGATTTTTTATCTATTCTTCCAGTCAGGGGTTTATTTTTTTTGTTTCTATATGCAGTTAAAGCACGATGCTATCACGTTAGCTCGTAGCTAAAGCGGTTCGCCGATGTATTGTCGTGGAGATAAAAGGCACTGAATGTCCATTTCGCGTTCTCGACTCTCATTTTCAAGAGGATATAGTATCCGAGGTGGTTTAAAATACATATCCGTGATCCACAATAGAAAAAGGAGAGAGTGTGGAATCCAATGAGCCAGCTTGTACCTAAGTTACGGTCAGAGCGAAAAAAAATATGTATTTCACTACATTCTAGTCCGTCACTCTAATGTTCCTCGTCCAAGAATCTTTCATCCTTGCTCAAATTAATGGGGTAATGGTCCGAATAGCTCTAGCTGCGTTGAAAACAATAGGAAAATATGAGGGAGTGAACAACTGACAACGTCACGCTACTTCCGGTAGGGGCAAGTTTTTTTTTTATCTGAGACCAAAAGTTGCGTACTTTATCGACGTTGTTCTATACTAAATCCTTTCAGCAAAAATATGGCAATATCGCAAAATGATCAAGTATGACACATAGAATGGATCTGCTATCCTCGTTTAAATAAAAAAAATTAATTTCAGTAGGCCTTTAACTTCTTGTGTTGGTTTATTTGCGCCATGAGTGGGAAAGGTTGTTTGGATTGGGTCGTATGTAAACATGCTGTGCTAAACACACTTCAAAGTGCAATTCATGGTCTTTGACATGAGTTACTCACATTGTCCGTAAGTCGGTAGAAAAGTTGCAGCAATTACTCTGTCAGTGATTTAAAAAAGGGTTGAAGCAATCTACAGGCCAGGATCCTTATTAAACCTGTAACGTCAGCAGGTCACACTTGGCCCATGGACCGTGGTTTGGACACCCGTGTGGTATGCAGTAGTAGCAAAACAATGGCAACATTTTTTTGAAGTGGTACTGAAAAAAATTGGCACAAACCATTTTGCACATATTTTAATGTATATCTGTTGCCAACTTATGTCACAGAGAAACAAATAATAATATTTAAAGAAGTATAACTGTAAAGATCAAACCTGAAAGGTTCAATAAATAAATTACAATGATTAATAGAAATACTACAAATACTTTTTAAAAGCATTTTACAACGTAAATTACCCTTCAGAGAGTTATCTGAGACACTGTACCACAGTCGAATGAAAACCTACAATATACAGTATGTATATTTATATAGTTGGTTATATTTTGCAACATAAGGGGTCAACAGGGTGACAATAAGAGTCCTGTTTTCATGATGCTACATACTTGCCAACCCTCCCGAATTTTCCGGGAGACTCCCGAATTTCAGTGCCTCTCCCGAAAATCTCCCGGGACAACCATTCTCCCGAATTTCTCCCGATTTCCAGCCGGACTTAAGGCATGCCCCCTCCAGGTCCGTGCGTGAGTGACGACAGCCTGTCGTCACGTCCACTCTTTACTTCATACTCTCTCCCACACTTGCCGTCAGGGTGCACAATACAACGTAAACCGTAACTTTTTGGTTGGCCAACGGTTTAAAAAGTAGTGTTCTGTGGTTACTTTTTGGTTGGCGAACGGTTTACGTTGTATTGCGCACCCTGACGGCAAGTGTGGGAGTCGGTTCTGAAGTATGAAGTAAAGAGACGTAACTTCGTCACCTTGCCTGGTTATTGACTCCAACCCAGAATATTACACTGCACATACCTATGCTCCTTCAGAGGCTGTGCTACTGGCTGCAAAGCATTGCACTTTCAAATACAACAATGAGTAGAGAGGACTGTTATGTGTGTATATGTGAAAATAAAGGAACACTGAAATTCAAGTATTTATTTGATTTATATGTATATATACATATATATATATATATATATATATATATATATATATATATATATATATATATATATATATATATATATATATATATATATATATATATATATATATATATATATATATATATATATAATAAAATGCATATTTATATATAGCTAGAATTCACTGAAAGTCAAGTATTTATTTTATTTATATATATATATATATATATATATATATATATATATATATATATATATATATATATATATATATATATATATATATATATATATATATATATAAGAAATACTTGAATTTAAGTGAACTCTAGCTATAAATATACTCCTCCCCATTAACCCCCCCCCCCCCCCCCCCCCCCCCTCCACCTCAAATCTCCCGAATTTGGAGGTCTCAAGGTTGGCAAGTATGTCAGATGCTCATCAACCAAAAGCATTGTGCATGTTCCCCTAAACCCAAAATTATCTCAGTCTGGCCAAGTCTGCTGTTTAAAAAAGTGCATTCTTATTTCTTAAACAGGTGTTTGTTTGTTTTCTGCACATGACATAAGGAGGAGACCATTGTTATTGATTTTTGTATTTTGAGACGTATTCATTCATTTTATGAGTAAACTTTAGTTGTGCATCTATAATGTGCTTTTAGTCTTTTTGGAATTTTAAGAGTATTTTGATCATGTTAATAAATGTACGGCACAATAAACACTAGGCCGGCAACGATTAATTAACAATGATTATGAAAATACAGTACAGGCCAAAAGTTTGGAAACACCTTCTCCTCATCCAATGCGGTTTCTTTATTTTCATGACTATTTACATTGTAGATTGTCACTGAACGAATCAAAACTATGAATGAACACATGTGGAGTTATGTACTTAACAAAAAAGGTGAAATAACTGAAAACATGTGTTATATTCTAGTTTCTTCAAAATAGCCACCCTTTGCTCTGATTACTGCTTCGCACACTCTTGGCATTCTCTCGATGAGCTTCAAGCACACCTGTGAAGTGAAAACCATTTCAGGTGACTACCTCTTGAAGCTCATCGAGAGAATGCCAAGAGTGTGCGGTGCGGCTAGTATATGAAAATGTGTTTTTTCTTCTAAAATTTTGTGGGCGCGACTTATACACCAGTGCCGCTTATAGTCCGGAAAATGCGATAAGTATTGGGTGTGTTGCTGTTATGTTTTCAGTCCTACTATTTGAAGAAAAAACAAATTATACATCAAGAACAGCAATGTGAGTAGCTGCGTTTCCATTACCCCGAGAAATGCGCAAAGTCTAAATATCGCAATTAGAACCTCGTTATAGAAACAGCCATATTACGAAAAAACTCTCAAATATCTCAAAAATATTTTCAAGCTCCCATAAGGTGTTTTTTTTAGACGTTTCAAAATTGAAGTGTGTCGCAAAACCATGACGGCACTTTTTCCGCATTTACAGAGCACCTAACACCGAACCGTCTCACGGTGTTCCTTCCCGACCCGCATGCTCAGAGAGACCGACATGCCCGAAATCCACAATTCGTCTGTAAATGTTGTCGTTCACAATTCTCTCCCAAAAATCCCTTTTCGTTACCTTCGTTTTCTAACCAGTGGTGGTTAACCAAGCCAAGATGGCTGTTGTACAGCAAGCAGCGCGCAAACTATCTGATTACGAAAAAAGCAGATCCGAGCAAAACATCTAACCATGCAATGAAATAGATCCTATACTTTATAAAAAAAAAAGATTTTTGGCGTGATATCAAGGATTATACGTCGGTCATCTTCCCAGACATATGAACTATTGTGCTCCAGACATCATTCTACACGACAAAACAGATGAAAACTTGGAAAAGCACGGAGGTCTACAACTTTTTTGTGTGTGTCTTGGTCAAGGACAATGGTATCAAGACTCTCCTGGATAAATATGCATCGTTTTTGCTCGGATAAAGTTGTATTTTATGATTGAACTTTGTGTCTACGGCCATGTTTGTTGTTGTTGTTACACACGCCATTTACGAGTAGCATGTTTTCCCCGTCTTTATCAAAATATAACTATAGATGTCAACATTGTCTATGTGCTGAAAGATTTATTCATGATTGTTTATCAAAATATAACTTTAGATGTTAAAATGTTGTATGTGCTGAAAGATTAATGTATGATCGTTTATTAAAATATAACTATAGATGTCACCATTGTGTATATGCTGAAAGATTAATGTATGATCGTTTATTAAAATATAACTATAGATGTCACCATTGTGTATGTGCTGAAAGATTAATTTATGATTGCTCATCAAAATATAACTATAGATGTCAACATTGTGTATGTGCTGAAAGATTAATTTATGATTGTTCATCAAAATATAACTATAGATGTCAACATTGTGTATGTGCTGAAAGATTAATTTATGATTGTTCATCAAAATATAACTCTAGATGTCAACATTGTGTATGTGCTGAAAGATTCATTTATGATTGTTCATCAAAATATAACTATAGATGTATCCCTTGCAGACTGAATTGATCTATATTGATATACAGTATATTGTAGGAACCAGAATATTAATAACAGAAAGAAACAACCCTTTTGTGTGAATGAGTGTGAATGAGTGTAAATGGGGGAGGGAGGTTTTTTGGGTTGGTGCACTAATTATACTGTAAGTGTATCTTGTGTTTTTTATGTTGATTTAATAAAAATAAAAACATTTAAAAATGTAAAAAAAACGATACCGCTAATAAAAAAAACGATACCGATATTTCCGATATTACATTCTAAAACATTTACCGGACATCTCTAATTGTATGTTATACTCTTCTGACACCACCAGATAGCAGTATAAGTGTCCATATGTCGGCATAAGACCCCAATTCAGTAGTGTACACAATTTTGGAAATAAGAGCTAAAAGGTGCTGTCCACGCATGTGGCCACTAAGGCCTTTAGAGGTTAATGGAAACACTTATGAGTCGAAAATGTACTTTGTCGAATTTTTTTAAATGTCGCTTTTATTTTGCAAAAAACTGCAATGGAAACACAACTAGTGGTTGGTAGCTTTATCAATCTGACCCCAGTCACACCTTCTGTGGTGTTTTCCTAATGCCGAGGGATCACATTTTTTGCATCCATGCAGCCAACATTCCATTTTGTCCCTCTCAAAGCATTTGTTTGGCCCTTTGCCCGTCAAACCAATACCACATTCCCCTAAATGTGGCACATTTCAGTTTAGCTGAGAAAACTACAAAGAGTGCTCACTGTCATACTTCATGTGAATCACAAGATCTATGTTTAGTTATTCCAATTCCTGGTAAGCCTCTTTTCCCGAATGACATCAACAACTGGTAGCTGGTAGAGACATCAACAAAAACATTCCCATCGGAGTCAGTGTCTAATTATCTCGTACTCATAGTTTCGAAAGTTCTGGACGGAGTCCCTGGTGGAGGCGCCTCTGCCTTTCATGTGTTCGATTCCCAGCTAGGTTGCGTAGGAAGGGCATCCTTAGACTTAGACAAACTTTAATGATCCTCAAGGGAAATTGTTCAAAACCAAGCCAATACACTCATGTGCTCCACTCCCCGTGGCCAGTTGGCGCCAGGAAACAAGGAACGGAGAGTTCTGGATGAAGTCGATCTACAGTAGAAGCTTTCCAAGGTCCGTCTGTATTTCCTCAGGCTTTGAGGTCACAGAGTAGGGTAGATGTTAGTTGCCAAAGATCACACATCATCATCATCGTCGTTTTCGAGATCGTCGCGCCTGTGTCTCTTCTGACTCACACTTTGAGGAAGCTGACCGTCCGAATCCAGACACAGAACGTACTGTTTCCAAATTTTCCCGAAGGATGTGCGAAATTTCCTAATGCCGAAAGCGTAGACGACGGGGTTGACGGCGGAGTTGCTGTGGGACAGGAGGATGGCCACGTAAATGAGGAACGGCGGCTTGTTACACGCCGGACAAAATAAAGTGATGCAGTTGAGGATGTGAAGGGGAAGCCAGCTGACCGCGAACAGTAGAAGAACGAGGGCCAAGGACTTGGCGAGCTTGAGCTCCTTGCCAAAGTAATGGCTGGGGTCCACATGGCTCACTCTCACCTGCACAAAGACAAAGGACAAGAGAGTACTATAGACTTGTTAGATGCCATTTTGTTCCCGAATCCCGGTCAGAGTTAAGAAAGGAAGGTTAAAAAGCACTTTGAATACTTTCCGGCTGCACTGTATGTTCTGAATGAATGAATGAATCATTCAGTCATCAATGCTAAACCGATTCCCAGAGACGGTCTCACCTTCTTGTTGAGGTGCTTGTGAATCATGTGGAAGATCTCCACGTAGATGAGGAGCATGAGGAGCAGGGGGGGCAGCACCCAGCAGAAGAAGTTGAAGTAGACCATGAAGTCCATGCTGATGACCGTCTCAAACTGGCAGATCACCATCAGGGAGCCATTGTTACCGACATGCCGCAGGTTGTTCCAGCCGAACATCGGCGTGAGGCCCACCAGGATGGACACCAGCCAGCACAGCAACACGGCCGTGCCGGCTCGCCGACGGGTCACCACTCGCTTGTAGCTATGGCGATGGGGGGGGGGAAAGGACAAAGAGTTTACAACCGTACAGTTCATTGTGGTGCCATTTTGACCAGAAGCCTTCTCTAAACTCTGAGGCATTGTAGTCACTGTGAATATCCAAGATGGACGAGCCCGAAATATGTTTGTCAGCAAGCACAATTTTGAATCGGTCCTCACAGATTTTTATTCAAATAAAAAAAATTTAAAAAGTAGAATCACAAACTATTATTGCACAATTTAATAACAATGTTTTTCAACCGTGATTTGAACATTGCCAACGTTGAAGCCTGTCTCACATCTTAAGGAAGACTATTCCAGATTTTAGCAGCATAAAACTGAAACACAGCCTTTAGTCCTGACTCTGGGCACTGGCAGGAGACCACTCCCAGAGGTTCTCAGAGCCCGAGATGGTTCATATGGTTCTAACACGTCAGAGATGTAGTTTGGCACAATCACAATCAGAAGAATCAGAATCAGAAGAGTTTTTATTGCCATTGTTTGAGAACGGGTTCACAAACTAGGAATTTTACTTGGCGCAATCGTGCAACATAAAACACATATAACACAGAATAGAATAACATGAGCTGTACCTGAGCTATCAGATCTTGTTATTGTTCATGTGTCTGATGGCCGAGGGGAAAAAACTGTTCAGGTGGCGGGAGGTGTGGGTCTGGATGGACCGTAGTCTCCTGCCTGAGGGGAGAGGGGAGAATAGTTTGTGTCCAGGGTGAGAAGAGTCAGCTGTGATCCGACCCACATGCCTCCTGGTCTTGGAGGAGAACAGGTCCTGGAGGGGTGGGAGTTTGCAGCCAATCACCTTCTCAGCAGCACGTACCATGCGCTGCAGTCGATGCTTGTCCCGGACTGTGGCGCCGGGGAACCACACGGTGATGGAGGAGGTGAGGATGGACTCGATGATTGCTGAGTAGAACTGCACCAGCATCTTGGTCGGCACCTTCAGTTTTTTCAGCTGCCGCAGGAAGTATATCCTCTGCTGGGCCTTCTTGATGAGGGAGCTGATGGTCGGCTCCCACTTGAGGTCCTGGGTGATGGTGGTGCCCAAGAAACGGATGGAGTCCATAATGGAGACGGGGGTGGGAGAGTCAATCAGGGTAAGGGGGAATGGTGGAGCTTTGACTTTCCTGAAGTCCCAGATCATCTCCACTGTTTTCTGGGCGTTCAGCTCCAGGTTGTTGAGGCTGCACCAGGACGCCAGCCGGTCCACCTCTCTCCTGTAGGCGGACTCGTCGCCATCCGAGATGAGCCTGATGAGAGTAGTGTCATCCGCAAACTTGAGCAGCTTTACCGACTGGTGACTGGAGGTGCAGCAGTTTGTGTACAGGGAGAAGAGCCAGTGGGAAAGTACACAGCCCTGAGGAGTACCAGTGTTTGTGGTTCGACAGTCCGAGACAATCTTCTCCAGCCGCACGTGCTGTCTTCTGTCCGTCAGGAAGTCATTGATCCAACTGCAGAGGGAGTCGGGCACGCTGAGCTGGTAGAGCTTGTCTCGTAGCAGTCCAGGGAGGATGGTGTTGAAGGCAGAGCTGAAGTCCACAAATAGGATCCTGGCGTAGGTCCCTGGGGAGTCCAGATGCTGCAGGATGAAGTGGAGGGCCAGGTTCACTGCATCATCCACAGACCTGTTGACTCTGTAGGCGAACTGCAGTGGGTCCAGGAGGGGGGCGGTGATGTCCTTGAGGTGGGGCAGGACCAAGCGCTCAAAGGACTTCATGACCACAGACGTCAGTGCCACTGGCCTGTAGTCATTAAGTCCTGTGATCCGTGCTTTCTTGGGGACAGGGACGATGGTGGAGGTCTTGAAACAGGACGGAACGCGGCAGAGCTCCAGAGAGGTGTTAAAAATGTCAGTGGTGACAGGAGCCAGCTGATCCGCACAGTGTCTCAAGGTGGAGGGGGAGACACCATCCGGCCCAGGGGCCTTCCGCGTGTTCAGCTTCAAGAACTGCCGGCGTACATCCTCCTCTCGGATGGAGAGGGCCTTTGATGAAGTCCTATGATGTTCTTGGAGTCCTTTAATGTCCTTGGAGTCCTTTAAGTCCTTTAAAGTAGGGCTGGAGTCGGTGGGGGGGGACCAGAGCTTTGATGAGCTGAAGGCCATTCGTGACGACAGTAATGTGTGTTGAGGTCCTGAGCGAGAGTCCGGTCATTCATGGCCTGGGGGGCTTTGGGCTTATAGTTCGTAGGGGCCCTTAATCCTCTCCACACAGCTGCAGAGTCATTGGAGCTGAACTGTTCCTGTAGATGGTTAGAGTACACAGATTTAGCTTTCTCCACTTCCCTGTTGAAGTGGTACTTCGCTTCTCTGTAGGTACTCTGGTCCCCGCTCCTCCACGCAGTGTCCTTTTTCTTGCGCAGCGGTCGTAGCTTGGGTGTGAACCAGGGCTTGTCGTTGTTATAACAAGCCCTGGTGCGCGTTGGAATGATGCGCGCCTCATTGAACTGTATGTATGAGGTCACAGTGTCCGTATACTCGTCCAGATTGTCCGTGGCCGCTCCAATTGCCTCCCAGTCTGTCGTCTCCAAACATGCGCGCAGCTCCTCCACAGCCTGGGCGGTGAAACACTTAATGGTCGTCATAACAGTTTAGCCAGTTTCAGTCTCTGTCTGTATGAAGGGATTAAGTGCACCATCACGTGATCTGATAGTCAGAGAGCAGCGCGCGGGACTGCATGATATGCCTTGCTTATTGTGGTGTAACAGTGATCCAAAGTGTTCTCCTCTCTGGTCGGGCATTTAATAAACTGCCTATACTTGGGTAATTCCTGACTCAGATTTCCCTTGTTAAAGTCACCAAGCACGATAACAAGAGAGTCCAGAAAAGACCGTTCCACATGTAAGATCTGGTCTGCAAGCATGTGCTGAGCGTCATGCACGTCCGCGCTTGGCGGTATGTAGACTGCCACCAGTATAAATGAAACAATCTCACGCGGTGAGTAAAAGGGCTTACAGTAGATGAAAAGATATTCCAGAGCAGGAGAGTAGTGTTGTGATATCACCGTCTGTACACCAGTTGTTGTTGATGAAGAAGCAGACTCCACCGCCTCTTTTTTTGCCAGGGAGCCCCGCGTCTCGGTCTGCGCGGAGAAGATGAAAGCCCTCCAGTTGAACCGCGCTGTCCGGGACACTTGCGCTCAGCCACGTCTCAGTGAAGCACAAAACACAAGATGAGGAAAAGTCCTTGTTTCTTCTCATCAGCAACACTGGCTCATCCATCTTGTTGGCAAGTGAGCGGACGTTGGAGAGAAAGATGCCAGATAAGGGCGTGCGTAAACCCCGTCTGCGTAGACGGACAAGGGCGCCCGCTCGCTTTCCTCTTTGGTGCGGTTTCCCTCTTTTGATCAAATAATGGACCAAATCCGCAGCTGACGCTAAAATGACCGGTAATAAGTCCGTAGGGGTGATGGATCTGATGTTCAGTAGCTCTTCGCGGGTGTAAGAGCACGCGGACACACTATTTACGCACATAAACAAACAAAACAGAGCGCACGAGAGCACAGAGGCAGCCGTCATGGGCGCCATGATGATCAAAGTCATCTTCCATGCGGGAGAAAGAAGCACTGCCTACTGACTTGTGATAGTTTCAATACCAAGACCAGGAAAATACTTGTGCACAAGGAGAACTGTTTTAAAGTGTATTCTCTGAGCGACAGGAAGCCAGTGCAGTGACCTCAGCCCTGAACTAATAAGGTTGTTTTTCCTGGTTCTAGTCAGGACTCGAGCAGCAGCATTCTGGATGTACTGCAGTATCGACTTTTTTTTAATAGTGATTATAAATAGGGCTGTCAACGTTAACGCGATAATAATGTGTTAACTATAAATTTCAATAACGGCACTAATTTATTTAACAGGCGATTAATGCAAACATTTCTTTTTTGACCCTCCTGCCATGCCGTAGTGGGGAATTTGGCTGCAGTTCACTTGCTACTGATAAGCCACAAGCGAGCAGAAATGGACGAAAGAAAGTCTACCTTATGGAAATATCAGGTTCAAAGCCATGGCAAGTTGTTCTCCTGTCAAGAAAGGACTATTTTTCCATGTAAGAAGAGACGTGGGTGGTGCTTCACTTATTTGTTCAGATTACGATTAAAGTGCAGTGATAACATAACATTTAGATTTTTGCTGTGACTGATTTAGTAAGTAAGATGGACGTACTTTAATATATTCCAGATATACCCTCGGACAGCCATCTTTACAATTTAAGATGACACTGGCGGCTTTTAATGAGAGAAAGGCTCCCAGCAACGCGAAGCAAGTGTGACGTCAGGCTCTCTTTTTGTCACGGACATGGGGCGACAAAAACTAAACAGAGTCTCTAAAACACGAGTACAGTCTCCAATAACACCAAAAAAGATGCTAGATTTGTTGCCAATTGTTTTTATTACAGAAAAAGTGACTATAAGGATTGAAGAAAAAAAAATTTGCAACAACAATTTCAAAATAGAACAAAACGATATTATGTAAAAAAATATATATATATATGTTAATACAATACATAATAATAACAGATGTGTTTTGAATGTATATTCACATTGTTTTTGTCATGTCTGTTGATCATGTTTTTGTTTAGTTATGTTCTGCTTGGTTTTTGGACACTTTTTAGTTCCTGCTTTCACTCCCTTGCCTTGTCACCATGACTACTCATTAGTTTCACCTGTCTCACGTTTTGCACTCGCGCACCTGTCACAAATCATGTCTGTATTATTTAAGCCCATTGTTGCCAGGAAGTCAGCCTGGCGACATTAACTCTGATACCTCCATGATTACGCGTCCATGCCATAGTTCTATGATCTTTCCATGCTTTACCAAGTAAGTTTTGTTTCATGTCCTTACGTCTGTTTATGTGTTAATTTTGTTTATAGCCAAGTTTGTGCGCGCTTTTCGTTTGTTCCTTTTGTTAGTGTTTAAATAAATATGTACTCACCTCCAAGCCATGTCCGATCCAGCTTTACTTGCATCTCGGGAAAATAAACAACCCATAGTCCACGTATTCACAGTTTTGCCTTTTTAAAGAATATATGCATCGGAGCAAATCATGCATGCGATGATGTCATATCGACCACTCACCTAACAACGCCCCCACCGCCACAGGTATTTTTTCAATTTAGGGGAAACCCTGACATGACATTATGAACATGCTTTGTCAAAGATGTTTTGTGGTGTTACTCTGTGATATTTCCACCTAAAGAAATGCTAGGGATTTTTCTGGCTGGCTGAAATATTGTGTAAATTATTTTATAACACGTTCTGGTCGAGTCCTCAATTACAGAATGATTAGCAAGCTGAATAATAAAGATTTTATTCATTAATAGAGAAGGTTAAAACATTGTCATGCAGCAATATGAAGCCACCCGCCCTGAAAATGATCTGTCGAGGGTACACTAGATGAGGCAATTCCTGAAAGAATTGCGTGTGACTGCGCCAAAGCTGAAGTTGAACTGAAATCCTGGAATGTTTTTAGAACTGTTGAAGTAAAGCACACTATTCCAAACAGGCTGAATATTTTGACGTTGGAACGGTTGGAATCAGATGAAAAATGTGGGAGTTCTAGAACTTTGAAGAATGTACCATTGATTTCAATAGGAATTTCAAAAAATTTGGGAATTTCGGAAAAAGCGGAAATTTTTCGAAAATGGTATAAAATTTGAATGGTCTGAATAAGTTGAAATGATTGGTATTGGAATTTTTCAAATCGGTGGAGAAATGTTGAAGTAGTAACGTGTTTAATTGAGAAATGGTATTACGAAATTCCTGGAATTTCGGGAAAACTGGGAATTTTTTTGAAAATGGTAAAAAACTTGAATGGTCTGAATGAGTTGAAATTGTTGGTGCCAAATTTGGGAAAACCGGGAATTTTTCCAGTTCAAAAAACAAGTTTGTTTTTTGTCCTAATTAAGAGAAATGTTTTGACAGTGGAACGGTTGAAATACGTTGAAAAATGTAGGAGTAGTCGCCAGAAAAAAGGTGGAAAAGAGACTTTGGAAAACCAGGAATTCTGGAAAATCCTGGAATTTTTTTGAAGTCAGAAAAAAATTGGTTTGAATTTCCAGGTTGGTGGAATGTGTTGAAGGTGGAATGGTTTGAATCGGTTGAAAAATGTGGAAGCTAGAGCGCGCCAAAATCTGGAGAAGAAGAAGAAGAAGAAGTTGAAGAAGTTTAATAAATAGTTGAATTTTGGTGTAGAAAACTATGCTTTGGAGCATTCACACAATGATGAACAATTCTACCAGCTGCGATTATAGCGATTAATTTTGAGTTAAATATGGACGAGTTGCGATTAATCGCGATTAAATATTTTAATCGCCAAATTTTATTGCGAATCAAAATCAACGTTCTTGTAAATTATTGACCTATTTATGGCTACAATTATTCCACATCAATTTTTTTACTTTTGAATTTTTGAGGGAAAATATCGATTTTTTTTTTTGCCATCCAAAAAATTATATATCTTTTTTTTTCAATAAAAGGGAATTAAACATGCACAACATAAACATATAATAACAATTTTATATCAACGGATAGATCGAAAGTTGATCTAGAGATTCAAGCGTTTTAAATTAATAAATATATATATATATGACTTACTTTTGACCTCTTTTATGAGTGGGACCTGCAAGGGTCCAAGCGTCTTATAATGTTGTTGTTTTTTATTTAAAACGGTCAATGCTCAAACAATTATTACGAATCAAAATCCATGTTCTTGTGAATTATTGACATATTAAAGGCTACAATTACTCCACATTAAATGTTTGACTTTTGAGTTTTTGGAGGGAAAACATTGAAATGTTTTTGCCATACAAAAAAAAAAATGTTTTAATAAAAGGGACTTAAACATGCACAACATAAACACTTAATAACAAGTTTATATCAACGGATAGTTCTAAAGTTGATCAAGGGAATCAAGCATTTAAAATCAATAAAAAAATAATATATGACTTACTTTTAACCACTTTTATGAGTGGGACCTACAAGGGTCCAAGGGTCTTATAATGTTGTTGTTTTTATTTAAAACAGTCAATGCTCAAACAATTATTATGAACCAAATCAATGTTGTTGTAAAATATTGACATATTAAAGGCTACAATTACTCCACATCAAATGTTTGACTTTTGAGTTATTGAGGGGAAATGTTGCTTTTTTTTGCTAAAATAAAAAAAGTGGGTTTTATTTGAATAAAAGGAAATAAAACATGAGAAAACATAAATATATAACAACAATTGCATATCAACAGATAATATCGGAAGTTGATCTAAAGGTTTAAGCGTTCAAAGTAAACAAAAAATAATATTTACATTTAACGCTTTTATGAGTAGGACCCTCAAAGGTCCAAGAGTCTTATAATGTTGTGTTATTTGTATTTAAAACAGTCAATGCTCAAACAATTATTATGAATATAAATCAATGTTGTTGTGAAACATTGACATATTTAAGGCTACAATTACTCCACATCAAATATTTGACTTTTGAGTTTTTGGAGGGAAGATATTGCATTTTTTAAATTAATTAATTAATTTATTTATTTATATCGAAGACTTCTATGGGAATGCATCAACAAGGACTCAGATTTCCCTCGCCCGGACGCGGGTCACCGGGGTCCCCCTCTGGAGCCAGGCCCGGAGTTGGGACACAATGGCGAGCGCCTGGTGGCCGGGCCTGTCCAAAGAGGCAACGTGGGTTCCCCCTCCAATGGGCTCACCACTCATGGGTGGGGCCATAGAGGTCGGGTGCATTGTGAGCTGGGCGGCAGCCGAAGGCAGAGCACTTGGCGGTCTGATCCTCGGCTACATAAGCTAGCTCTTGGGACGTGGAACGTCACCTCGCTGGGGGGGAAGGAGCCTAAGCTAGTGCGCGAGGTAAAGAAGTTCCGGCTGGATATAGTCGGACTCACCTCGACGCACAGGAAGGGCTCTGGAACCAGTTTTCTCGAGAGGGGCTGGACTCTCTTCCACACTGGCGTTGCACGCAGTGAGAGGCAACGAGCTGGGGTAGCAAATCTTGTTGCCCCCCGGCTCAAAGCCTGCACAGTGGACGAGAGGGTAGCCTCCCTCCGCCTTCGGGTGGGGGGACGGGTCCTGACTGTTGTTTGTGCTTACGCACCAAACAGCAGTTCAGAGTACCCACCCTTTTTGGATACACTCAAGGGAGTACTGGAAAGTGCTCCCCCGGGTGATTCCCTTGTCCTACTGGATGACTTCAACGCTCATGTTGGCAACGACAGTGAAACCTGGAGAGGCGTGATTGGGAAGAATGGCCACCCGGATCTGAACCCAAGTGGTGTTTTGTTACTGGACTTTTGTGCTCGTCACGGATTGTCCATAACAAACACCATGTTCAAACATAAGGGTGTCCATATGTGCACTTGGCACCAGGACACCCTAGGCCGCAGTTCCATGATCGACTTTGTAGTTGTGTCATCGGATTTTCGTCCTCATGTTTTGGACACTCGGGTGAAGAGAGGGGCGGAGCTTTCTACCGATCACCACCTGGTGGTTAGTTGGCTGCGATGGTGGGGGAGGATGCCGGACAGACCTGGCAGGCCCAAACGCATTGTGAGAGTCTGCTCGGAACGTCTGGCAGGGTCCCCTGTCAGAGAGAGTTTCAATTCCCACCTCCAGAAGAACTTTGAACATGTCACGAGGGAGGTGCTGGACATTGAGGACCATGTTCCGCACCTCGTCGAGGCGGCTGATTGGAGCTGTGGCAACAAGATAGTTGGTGCCTGTCGTAGCGGTAATCCTAGAACCCGTTGGTGGACACCGGCGGTGAGGGATGCCGTCAAGCTGAAGAAGGAGTCCTATCGGGTTCTTTTGGCTCATAGGACTCCGGAGGCAGCGGACAGGTACCGACAGGCCAAGCGGTGTGCAGCTTCAGCGGTCGCAGAGGCAAAAACTCAGACATGGGAGGAGTTCGGGGTAGCCGGGTGGAGCTGTCTTGGTTGACAAGACTCTGCAGCATCGCGTGGACATCGGGGGGCGGTACCTCTGGATTAGCAAACCGGGGTGGTGGTTCCTCTCTTTAAGAAGGGGCACCAGAGGGTGTGTTCCAACTATCGTGGGATCACACTCCTCAGCCTTCCCAGTAAGGTCTATTCAGGTGTACTGGACAGGAGGCTACGCCGGATAGTCGAACCTCGGATTCAGGAGGAACAGTGTGGTTTTCGTCCTGGTCGTGGAACAGTGGACCAGCTCTATACTCTCGGCAGGGTCCTTGAGGGTTCATGGGAGTTTGCCCAACCAGTCTACATGTGCTTTGTGGACTTGGAGAAGGCATTCCATCGTGTCCCTCGGGAAGTCCTGTGGAAAGCGCTCAGAGAGTATGGGGTATCGGACTGTCTGATTGTGGTGGTCTGCTCCCTGTACGATCAGTGTCAGAGCTTGGTCCGCATTGCCGGCAGTAAGTCGGACACGTTTCCAGTGAGGGTTGGACTCCGCCAAGGCTGCCCTTTGTCACCGATTCTGTTCATAACTTTTATGGACAGAATTTCTAGGCGCAGTCAAGGCGTTGAGGGGATCCGGTTTGGTGGCTGCAGGATTAAGTCTCTGCTTTTTGCAGATGATGTGGTCCTGATGGCTTCATCTGGCCAGGATCTTCAGCTCTCACTGGATCGGTTTGCAGCCGAGTGTGAAGCGACTGGGATGAGAATCAGCACCTCCAAGTCCGAGTCCATGGTTCTCGCCCGGAAAAGGGTGGAATGCCATCTCCGGGTTGGAGAGGAGACCCTGACCCAAGTGGAGGAGTTCAAGTACCTAGGAGTCTTGTTCACGAGTGAGGGAAGAGTGGATCGTGAGATCGACAGGCGGATCGGTGCGGCGTCTTCAGTAATGCGGACGCTGTATCAATCGGTCGTGGTGAAGAAGGAGCTGAGCCGGAAGGCAAAGCTCTCAATTTACCAATCGATCTACGTTCCCATCCTCACCTATTGTCATGAGCTTTGGGTTATGACCGAAAGGACAAGATCACGGGTACAAGAGGCCGAAATGAGTTTCCTCCGCCGGGTGGCGGGGCTCTCCCTTAGAGATAGGGTGAGAAGCTCTGTCATCCGGGAGGAACTCAGAATAAAGCCGCTGCTCCTCCACATCGAGAAAAGCCAGATGAGGTAGTTCGGGCATCTGGTCAGGATGCCACCCGAACGCCTCCCTAGGGAGGTGTTTAGGACATGTTGGGAAGACTATGTCTCCCGGCTGGCCTGGGAACGCCTCTGGATCCCCCGGGTCTTATAATGTTGTTTTTTTAAAAAATATACAAAAGTCAAACAATAATGAATCAAAATCAATGTAGTTGTGAATGATTGACCTATTTAAGACTTCAATTACTTCACATTAAATATTTGACATTTGAATTGGGGGTTGGAGATATTGCATTGTTTGTGTTTTTACCATACAAGAAACTTTGACAATTTTGACAAAAAGGACATAAAATATATAAGACTTTATTTTAACTTACTTTAACACTTTTATGAGTGGGACCTCTCTCTCTCTCTCTCTCTCTCTCTCTCTCTCTCTCTCTCTCTCTCTCTCTCTCTCTCTCTCTCTCTCTTTCGGGGGTATAGCTCGGTTGGTAGAGTGGCCGTGCCAGCAACTTGAGGGTTCCAGGTTCGATCCCCGCTTCTGCCGTTCACTTCATACTTCACTTCACTTCACTTCTCTCCACTGCCAGGCTGACAAATGAGGTAATCCACTGAGAGAGCAGCATGAGTCTATTGACCAATCACGCGTTCTTTGTTACAGTCTTGCAGGCCCATTGTCACATGGGCAAATGTTTAATATGATGATGTCATCAAACAAGACCAAGGCCAAAACCTAATTGTGATCATCCATCTATCTGTCTGTCTGTCTATGTGTCCGTTCGTCCATCTAACCGTCCGTCCGTCTGTCCATCCATCCATCCATCCAACCATCCATCCTTCCTTCTATCATCCATCTATCTATCTACAAAACCCAAAAGCAATGAAGTTGGCACGTTGTGTAAATCGTAAATAAAAACTAAATACAATGATTTGCAAATCCTTTTCAACTTATATTCAATGGAATAGACTGCAAAGAAAAAATAGTTGATATTCGAACTGAGAAACATAATTTTTTTGTGTGCAAATAATCATTAACTCAGAATTTAATGGCAGCAACACATTGCATTTTTACCACTGTGTTACATGGCCTTTCCTTTTAACAACACTCAGTAAACATTTGGGAACTGAGGAGACCAATTTTTGAAGCTTTTAAGGTGGAATTCTTTCCCATTCTTGCTTGATGTACAGCTTAAATTGTTCAACAGTCCGGGGTGTCAGTTGTGGTATTTTACGCTTCATATTGCGCCACACATTTTCAATGGGAGACAGGTCTGGACTAACGGCAGACCAGTCTAGTCTTTCACTACGAAGCCATGCTGTTGTAACACATGCAGATTGTGGCTTGGCATTGTGTGGTTAAAATAAGGAGGGGTGTCCATGATAACGTTGCTTGGATGGCAACATATGTTGCTCCAAAAGCTGTATGTACCTTTCAGCATTAATGGTGCCTTCACAGATGTGTAAGTTACCCATGCCTTGGCCACTAAAACACCCCCATACCGTCACAGATACTGGCTTTTGAACTTTGCACCTATAACAATCCGGATGATTCTGTTCCTCTTTGGTCCAGAGGACACGACGTCCACAGTTTCCAAAAACAATTTGAAATGTGGACTCGTCAGACCACAGAACACTTTTCCACTTTGCATCAGTCCATTTTAGATGAGCTCGGGCCTAGCGAAGCCGGCAGCGTTTCTGGGTGTTGTTGATAAATGGCTTTCGCTTTTTTGAAACATGTTGCAGCCATCAAATTCCAAATTAGCTAATATTTGCAAAAAATAACAAAGTTTTCCAGTTTGAACATTAAGTATTTTGCCTTTGCAACCTATTCAATTGAATATAAGTTGAAAAGGATTTGCAAATCATTGTAATCTGTTTTTATTTACGATTTACATAACGTGCCAACTTCACTAGTTTTGTGTTTTGTATCTATTTATCCATCCATCCATCCTTCCATCATCCATCCATCCATCCATCCATCCATAAGACTTATTGATGACAATGTCAGGTACAACAAGCTAATTTTTCAATCCGTGTAAGAGAGAGATGCAGAAACATTTACAAGCCCACAAAAATAACACCTTGGCCCATGTGCGTCCTTGGCCGCATATGTGGGTAGCCCCCTCCCTCTAGGGGAGACCGAAAGCAATGGATGTCGAGTGGGTCTGACATAATATTGTGAAAGTCCAGTCCATAGTGGATCTAACAGAATAGTGAGAGTCCAGTCCATAGTGGGACCAGCAGGAAACCATCCCGAGCGGAGACGGGTCAGCATCGCAGAGATGTCCCCAACCGATGTACAGGCGAGCGGTCCACCCCGGGTCCCGACACTGGACAGCCAGAACTTCATCCATGGCCACCGGACCTGTGTCCCCCCTCCCCTCCACAAGGGAGCGGGGGGGCAGAGGAGAAAAGAAAAGAAACGGCAGATCAATTGGTCTAAAAAGGGGGTCTATTTAAAGGCTAGAGTATACAAATGAGTTTTAAGATGGGACTTAAATGCTTCGACTAAGGTAGCATCTCTAACTGTTACCGGGAGGGCATTCCATAGTACTGGAGCCCGAATAGAAAATGCTCTACAGCCCGTAAACTTTTTTTGGGCTCTGAGAATCACTAATAAGCCGGAATTCTTTGAACGCAGATTTCTTGCCGGAACATATGGTACAATACAATCGGCAAGATAGGATGGAGCTAGACTCTGTAGTATTTTATACGTAAGTAGTAAAACCTTAAAGTCACATCTTAAGTGCACATTAAGCCAGTGCAGGTGAGCCATTATAGGCGTAATATGATCAAACTTTCTTGGTCTTGTCAAAAGTCTAGCAGCCGCATTTTGTACCAACTGTAATCTTTTAATGCTAGACATAGGGAGACACGAAAATAATACGTTACAGTAATCGAGACGAGACGTAACGAACGCATGAATAATGATCTCAGCGTCGCTGGTGGACAAAATGGAACGAATTTTAGCGATATTACGGAGATGTTAGAAGGCCGTTTTAGTAACACTCTTAATGTGTGACTCAAACGAGAGAGTTGGGTCGAAGATAATACCCAGATTATTTACCGAATCGCCTTGTGTAATTGTTTGGTTGTCAAATGTTAAGGTGGTATTATGAAATAAATGTCGGTGTCTAGCAGGACCGATAATCAGCACTTCCGTTTTCTTGGCGTTGAGTTGCAAAAAGTTAGCGGACATCCATTGTTTAATTTCATTAAAGGCCTACTGAAACCCACTACTACCGACCACGCAGTCTGATAGTTTATATAGCAATGATGAAATCTTAACATTGCAACACATGCCAATACGGCCGGGTTAACTTATAAAGTGCAATTTTAAATTTCCAGCTAAACTTCCGGTTGAAAACGTCTTTGGATGATGACGTATGCGCGTGACGTAGCCAGTGAAACAGAAGTATCGGTACCCCATTGAAAACAATACAAAATAGCTCTGTTTTCATCTCATAATTCTACAGTATTCTGGACATCTGCGTTGGTGAATCTTTTGCAATTTGTTTAATGAACAATAGAGACTGCAAAGAAGAAAGTTGTAGGTGGGATCGGTGTATTAGCGGCTGGCTGTAACAACACAACCAGGAGGACTTACTTGGATAGCAGACGCGCTAGCCGACGCTAGCCGCCAACCGCACGGATGATCGGGTGAAGTCCTTCGTCGCGCCGTCGATCGCTGCAACGCAGGTGAGCACGGGTGTTGATGAGCAGATGAGGGCTGGCTGGCATAGGTGGAGCGCTAATGTTTTTATCATAGCTCTGTGAGGTCCGGTTGCTAAGTTAGCTTCAATGGCGTCGTTAGCAACAGTATTGTTAAGCTTTGCCAGGCTGAGAATTATTAACCGTGTAGTTACATGTACATGGTTTAATAGCATTGTTGATCTTCTGTCTATCCTTCCAGTCAGGGATTTATTTATTTTGTTTCTATCTGCATTTGAGCCAGATGCTATCACGTTAGCTCCGTAGCTAAAGAGCTTCGCCGATGTATTGTCGTGGAGATAAAAGTCACTGTGAATGTCCATTTCGCGTTCTCGACTCTCATTTTCAAGAGGATATAGTATCTGAGGTGGTTTAAAATACAAATCCGTGATCCACAATAGAAAAAGGAGAGAGTGTGGAATCCAATGAGCCAGCTTGTACCTAAGTTACGGTTAGAGCGAAAAAAGATATGTCTTGCACTGCATTCTAGTCCGTCACTCTAAAAAATACTCCAGTGATAATTTCAATTTAAAATTAGATGAGTGGGACTGGTCCCCTGTGCTCGCGAGCAACCTGGCCTATGTTGCTTGGGATCGCTTCAAAACAGCATTCCTAAAGATACTACATGACATGGCTCCCGTGAAAACAGTCAGGATCAAAGCCCGCTCTGAACCATGGATGAATCCGGACCTATTAGCTGCCATAAAAGACAGAGACAGAAAATACTCCGAATACCAAAAGTGTAAAACAGAAGTAGATAAACAACCCAATAATAACAACCTCAAATCACTCCTTCCAACTCTCAAAAAGCAATGCAATAAATTAAGAAATAGTCAACCAACCTGACTAAATCCTTAAAAAAAAATTACATTAACGACAAAATAGAGGAAAACACAAATAAGCCACGTGAGCTCTGGAAAATTCTCAACAACTAGCTTCCCGGTTGCAGCCAAAAACTTAAAACCAGACTCACCAACATCAGCATCAAGGAGGGTGACTCCCTCATTACAGACAAAATGGAGCTAGCAAGCAGACTTAACGCCTTTTTCACCAGCATAGCCGCAACTCTTGTCAACAAGCTGTCCCACCACTCTGGTCGCTTTGGTGTAGAACACATTAAAGCAGACCTGGGCATTCTGCGGCCCGCGGGCCGCATCCGGCCCTTTGTACGTCCCTGTCCGGCCCGCGTGAGGCCAATCATAAATTACAAAATAAATTTTAAAAAGTATCTATCTCGAGTGTGCAATACAACAGTGCTGCTTTTGTTTTGAAAAGCGTTATTTGTATGACTTCCGTGTGGACGTATGCTCGTGCGCGCAGCGGCAATCACAAGTTACAAAATACATTTAAAAAAACATCTATGTCGTGCGTGCAATACAACTGTGCTGCTTTTATTTTGAAAAGTGTTATTTATGGGCGGTCCGCCCGGTTATCCCCGAGACGCTAAAAAAAGAAAAGGAGATGACGAATGGCGTGTTTTCATCAAGACATGGACTGCCAAGTAAAGGTAAAGCCGTGTGGATGGATGGATGTTGCTGTGTTTAAAGAATATAGTGTAACGACCTGCTGAAGTTGTTGTCTTCTTGAGTTGCGTAAATGAGGAGTGAGGATATGTGCGTGTGGAAGAAACGAGATAAGTTGAGCTGTGTTACTATAGGTTGCTCAATAAAAGTTTAAAAAGAGCGTCAGACTTGGTGTGCACTTCTTCTGGATGCTACAATTGGTGGCAGAAGTAAAACTTTGCGCATACTGCACTGCTTAATTGTGTGCGCAGCCTGCTACGTCATCGAGAGGTACGTGCCACGTGAGGAGCTCGCCGCAGAGAGAGAAAGGAAGGAGAGAGGCAGTGTCTACAGAGAGAGAGAGAGAGAGAGAGAGAGAGAAAGGAAGGAGAGAGGCAGTGTCTACAGGTGCAGCGCACGCTGCTCGGCATGGGGGAATTCCGCCCTCAATGAAGACTCCCAGGTTTGATGGCAAGGCGAACTGGGAGGCATTTCATCCCACTTCTGACATCAATTGTAGAGTCCAGAAGAAGTGCACACCAAGTCTGACGCTCTTTTTAAACTTTTATTGAGCAAGCTATACTAACACAGCTCAACTTATCTCGTTCTTTCCACACGCACAGCTATCCTCACTCCTCATTTCCGCAACAGCAACGCTTCCTCCTTCTTCGCCAATCACCTTACAGGCGTGCTACGTTCACAACAAAGAGGATGCAGGATAAAGTGACAGAAATTAAATTTTTGCATGGTATTATACATCAGGAAGTGTTGTGTAAGAAAGTGTTAAAAATAAAACCATCAAAAGCCATCTGCTTTTGTATATAGATAAGTTAGGTTAAATGAAAATATTATTTTTTATCTTACGGTATATCAAAAATAATTTAAGCAAAATTTAATTGAAATATTGTCTGTGTGGCCCTCCAGCAGTGCTCGGGTTGCTCATGCGGCCCCCGGTAAAAATTAATTGCACACCCCTGCATTAAAGCCTTCTACAGAAAGCTAGAAGTATCCAACAATGATTTCAAATTAGAAATGGTCACAGCTGATCAATCAATCAATCAATCAATGTTTATTTATATAGCCCTAAATCACAAGTGTCTCAAAGGGCTGTACAAGCCACAACGACATCCTCGGTACAGAGCCCACATACGGGCAAGGAAAACTCACCCCAGTGGGACGTCAATGTGAATGACTATGAGAAACCTTGGAGAGGACCGCATATGTGGGTAACCCCCCCCCCCCTCTAGGGGAGACCGAAAGCAATGGATGTCGAGTGGGTCTGACATAATATTGTGAAAGTCCAACACATCAGCGAGAGTCCAGTCCATAGTGGGGCCAGCAGGAACCATCCCGAGTGGAGACGGGTCAGCAGCGATGAGATGTCCCCATCTGATGAACAGGCTAGCGGTCCACCCCGGGTTTGGAGCAGAGTAGAAAAGAAAAGAAAAGAAACGGCAGATCAACTGGTCTAAACAGGGAGTCTATTTAAAGGCTAGAGTATACAAATGAGTTTTAAGATGAGACTTAAATGCTTCTACTGAGGTAGCATCTCTAACTTTTACCGGGAGGGCATTCCATAGTATTGGAGCCCGAATAGAACACGCTCTATAGCCCGCAGACTTTTTTTGGGCTCTGGGAATCACTAATAAGCCGGAGTTCTTTGAACGCAGATTTCTTGCCGGGACATATGGTACAATACAATCGGCAAGATAGGCAGGAGCTTGACCGTGTAGTATTTTATACGTAAGTAGTAAAACCTTAAAGTCGCATCTTAGGTGCACAGGAAGCCATTGCAAGTGAGCCAGTATAGGCGTAATATGATCAAATTTCTTGTTTTTGTCAAAAGTCTAGCAGCCGCATTTTGTACCATCTGTAATCTTTTAATGCTAGACATAGGGAGGCCCGAAAATAAAACGTTACAGTAATCGAGACGAGATGTAACGAACGCATGGATAATTATCTCAGCATCGCTTGTGGACAAAATGGGACGAATTTTAGCGATATTACGGAGATGAAAGAAGGCCGTTTTAGTAACACTCTTAATGTGCGACTCAAACGAGAGAGTTGGGTCGAAGATAATACCCAGATTCTTTACAGAGTCACCTTGTTTAATTGTTTGGTTGTCAAATGTTAAGGTGGTATTTTTAAATAGATGTCGGTGTTGAGCAGGACCGATAATAAGCATTTCCGTTTTCTTAGCGTTGAGTTGCAAAAAGTTAGCGGACATCCATTGTTTAATTTCATTAAGACACGCCTCCAGCTGACTACAATCCGGCGTGTTGGTCAGCTTTAGGGGCTTGTAGAGTTGGGTGTCATCAGCATAACAGTGAAAGCTAACACCATATTTGCGTATGATGTCACCTAGCGGCAGCATGTAAATACTAAAGAGTGCAGGGCCAAGAACCGAACCCTGGGGAACTCCGCACGTTACCTTAACATAGTCCGAGGTCACTTTGTTATGGGAGACACACTGCATCCTGTCAGTAAGATAAGAGTTAAACCAAGACAAGGCTAAGTCTGTCATCCCATACGCGTTTTGATACGCTCTAATAAAATATTATGATCAACAGTATCGAAAGCGGCGCTAAGATCAAGAAGCAGCAACATAGATGAAGCATCGGAATCCATCGTTAGCAATAGATCATTAGTCATTTTTGCTAATGATGAAGATGAAACCGGATTGAAAAGGTTCACAGAGATTGTTAGACGCTAAGTGTTCATTTAGCTGCTGTGCTACAATTTTTTCGAGGATTTTCGAGATAAACGGAAGGTGGGACACCGGCCGGTAGTTTACCAGGAGATCAGGATCGAGGTTAGGTCTTTTGAGTAGAGGATGAATAACCGCTTTTTTGAATGCTAGGGGAACAGTGCCAGAGGAAAGTGATAAGTTTATAATATTTAATACTGATGGACCTAATAATACAAAAAGCTCCTTGATAAGTTTCCCAGGAATTGGGTCAAGTAAACATGTTGTTTGTTTTGTCCCATTTACACATTTTGACAATTCCTCCAATGTTATTTCATCAAAGAGAGAGAAACTATTTTGGAGGGCAGTGTCCGTCGTATATACAGTCGTATTTGTGTTAATAGAACCCAGTTGTAGCTGAGATGCATTGTCTTTAATCTCTTTTCTAATGACTTCAATTTTCTTATTAAAGAAATTCATAAAGTCATCTGCTGAGTGGGTGGAGCTACTGGGAGAAGTCCCTTGTTGGGTTAGCGATGCTACTGTACTAAACAGAAATTTAGGATCATTTTTGTTGAGGTGGATGAGATTTGAGTAATATTTAGCTTTAGCTGAGGTAAGCATGCGTTTATACGTTATTAAACTATCACACCATGCTTGATGGAAGACCTCAAGCTTAGTCGCACGCCATTTGCGTTCCAGCTTTCTACATGATAATTTCTGGGCTTTAGTTTCTTCTGTAAACCATGGGGTACGCCTTTTAGGGGCCCTTTTTAGCTTTAGCGGTGCTACAATATCAATGGTGTCGCGCAGGGCGTCATTAAAGTTGTTAGTGAGGTTATCAATAGAGCCCACATAATTTGGGAATGGTGCCATTACCGAAGGCAGTAGGTCAGTAAGAGTCGTCGTTGTGGCAGCATTAATGTTGCGGGTGCTATAGTAGTTATTATTATTATTATTAGTTTGTTGACAATGAGTCAGAACTTCGAATTTTATAGGGTAATGGTCGGACATTACTTTAGTGTACGGGAGTATCGTAACTTTAGAGGTGGTGACACCCCTGACAAGCACTAGATCTATCGTATTACCGTTGCGATGCGTGGGTTCATTTATTATTTGTGTAAGACCACAGCTATCAATTATAGTCTGGAGCGCCACGCATGGAGGGTCCGATGGGGTATTCATATGGATATTTAACTCCCCCATTATGATTATATTGTCGGCGTGCGTCACTAGATCGGCAACAAACTCTGAGAATTCACTGATGAAGTCCGAATAGGGCCCAGGGGGGCGGTAGATAACAGCCAGGTGGAGAGGTAGCGGTGTGACAAACCTCAAAGTGAGCACCTCAAACGAGTTATATTTATTATTTAGGTTAGGTGTAAGATTATAGTTTTCATTGTATATTAGTGCGACACCCCCTCCCCTTTTAAGAGGTCTGGCAACATGTGTATTGGTATAGCCAGGAGGAGATGCTTCATTTAGCGCAAAAAAATCGTCTGGTTTGAGCCAGGTCTCGGCGAGACCAACGACGTCAAGTTTGTTGTCTCTAATGACTTCATTAACTAATAGCGTTTTGGAAGATAATGATCTTATGTTTAAAAAGCCCATATTATAGGTAGTGGGCTGTTTTGAGGATTGTTTGTTGAAATTATCCGAAGTAGCAATATTAATAATGTTGCGTTTATTATGCGTATTGCACTTTAAATAGTTTCGACCATATCTAGGAATTGATACGACGGGGATATTCAGATTGTTTGCTTGATGTTGCGATAAACTGAACGCATCATAGTTAGCTACCTCGGTACAATGTATGTCTGCCTCTGACACGGTCACAAAAGAAAAAACATTATGTGAGTTGTGTTTTATTCTAAGAGAATTGCTATGTGTGCAGGGATTATCCAGCCTGACGCCGGCTAGTTCTAGTTTAAATGGCTTCTTACCCGTAGACTCCACGTTTCTTTGGTTAGCTTTTCTCTTTGTTGTTAGCCCAGCTCGGCATCCCCGCTTCTGCTTCCGCTCGCACCGCCTATGTCGTCTCCATTGGCGGTCACCGCTAGCACTTGACTCCGCTGCTACAAAGGCCGCTCGATGTAGCCCACGAAGTATTCCCATGCTAGCGAGGAGGTCCACCGTACATGCATCTTTCAGTCTATAACGACCCGATCCATCCACATCCAGAATTGTCTGTCGGTCATATGTGATCACAGAGTGTTCACGCTTTGAGCCAGCCATGAAATTGACAGAAATGACGGGTGTTTTTTGCCAAATCGCTCTACACTCCCAAGAGCGTTAGCAGAGCCGCTGCATTCTCATGCGATGCGCCGCCATTTCTGATGAGGTGCTTAAAAAATTGAGCGCGCTCCACCCAAACAAGGCCACCGGCCTTGATAATATTCCCTCCAGATTCCTCAGGGACTCTGCCTCCATCATTGCCCCAATCATCACGCACATAACAAACCTCTCAATTTCACAAGGCCAAGTACCAAAAGATTTTAAGATAGCAAGAGTAACTCCCCGCTTTAAAAAAGGAAGCAAATTGGAACCTGGCAACTACCGACCTGTTTCTATTCTCAGTTCCATTTCAAAAGTAATGGAACAAATAGTTTATGAACAGTTCAATAGTTACCTTGCCACTAATAAACTCATGTACAAATTCCAATCCGGCTTCAGAACTAACCACTCCACTGACACATGCCTTCTCTATCTGACCGACCACATCAAACATGAGGTGGACGCGGGCAAATACTGCGGCATGGTCATACTGGACCTTCAGAAGGCCTTTATAATAATAATAATAATACATTTTATTTATAAGGCGCCTTTCTGGGCACTCAAGGACACCGTACAAAATCACAACAATAAAATCAAATTAAATAAAAAAACAACAACAACAACAAAGAGAAAAGAAAAGATGATTACAATGAATAAGCGGTCAGGAATAAGTGTGTTTTGAGTCTTAATTTGAAGAGGGATATTGAATCTAAGTTGCGAAGGTCTGGTGGTAAAGAGTTCCAAAGATGTGGGGCAGAGCGACTGAAAGCTCGGGCACCCATGGTGGACAGTTTAAATAAAGGGACAGTGAGATGGATGGATGAAGAGGATCTTAGGGAACGTGAGGGCGTGGCGACATGGATCAGGTCAGAGAGATATGATGGAGAGAGGTTATGGATGGCTTTGAAAGTGAGGAGAATTATTTTAAAGTGGATGCGATGTTTGATAGGTAGCCAGTGGAGTTGCTGCAGAACAGGGGTGATGTGCTGGATTGAAGGGGTTCTGGTGTTTATCCGGGCTGCAGAGTTCTGAAGAAGCTGAAGTTTGTGAAGTGACTTTGACAGTGTTAACCACGCTATACTGTTGGATAAGCTCAGAGCAATCGGATTTAACAAAACCTCATCGAGCTGGATGCAATCTTACTTCGAGGGGAGGGAACGGGTGGTAGAGGTGAACGGCACCGTGTTGTCCCCCCCTCAGTAAGCTGTGGAGTCCCCCAAGGCAGTATATTAGGGCCTTTACTGTTCCTAATATACATAAATGACTTGTCATCGGCATGCGACTGTGAATTGTTCTTGTTTGCGGATGACTCGGCCTTGCTGGTATCAGACAGGGACAAGTCACAGGTGGAGAAAATCCTCAGTGCTGAGCTCTGTAGAACTTGCACCTGGCTCTCTGACAACAAGCTATCTATACACTTGGGTAAAACGGAATCCATCCTGTTTGGGTCCCACATCAAACTTAAGAAAGTAATAATAATAATAATAATACCTGGGATTTATATAGCGCTTTTCTAAATACCCAAAGTCGCTTTACACGTGTGTGGGAGGGGGGGGGATTAAAACAACTTTATTAGGAAAAGAAACTAAGAAAAGAAAAAAAGAAAAAAAAATAATAAAGAAGCACCAAGGGCAGGGTCAGTTTGGAAAGGCTAATGTGAAGAGGTGAGTTTTTAGGGTGGTTTTGAAGGCAGGGAGGGAGGGGGCTTCTCTGATGTGCCTGGGGAGAGCGTTCCAGAGAGAGGGGGCAGCCACGGAGAAGGCCCTGTCGCCCCAGGTTCGGCGCCTGGTCTTGGGGACCTCCAGGAGGCCAGCATCACTAGACCTGAGGGAACGGGACGGAACGTGTGGCTGGAGGAGGTCAGAGAGGTAGGGTGGAGCCAGGTTATGGAGTGCCTTGTAGGTGGTGAGGAGTATTTTAAAGGGGATTCTGTATTTGACAGGCAGCCAGTGGAGGTCATGAAGGACAGGTGTGATGTGCTCTCTGGAGCGGGTTCCGGTGAGCAGGCGGGCAGCGGAGTTCTGGACATATTGCAGTTTATTGAGGGTTTTGGAAGTGATGCCATAGAGGATGCTGTTGCAATAGTCTAGCCGGGATGAGATGAAGGCGTGGATGAGGGTTTCGGCAGCAGAGGGTGTGAGGGAGGGCCGGAGACGGGCAATGTTTCTGAGGTGGAAGAATGCAGTTTTGGTGATGTGGTTTACATGGGGGAGGAATGAGAGGGTAGGGTCGAAGATTACACCTAGATTGCGGATGTGGGTGGAGGTAGTGACAAGGGAGCCGTCGATGTTTAATGAAAAGTCCTGAGTGGAGCGAGTGAGGGAGTCGGGGCCAATTATAATTATTTCAGATTTGTTGCAGTTGAGTTTTAGAAAGTTTTTTTGCATCCAGGTTTTTATGTCTGTGAGGCAGGTGGTAAGGGTGGAGTGGGTGGCTGGGGTGATGGTCGTGGTGGAAAGGTATAGTTGTGTGTCGTCGGCATAGCAGTGAAATTGAAGGCCGTGGTGGCGGAGGATCTGACCGAGGGGCAGGAGGTAGATGGTGAAGAGTAGGGGGCCAAGTACTGAGCCTTGGGGGACGCCGTGGGTGACTGGGGCAGTGGAGGAGGTGCAGTTGTTGATTGAGATGAATTGCTGACGGTCAGAGAGGTAGGATTTCATCCAGGAGAGGGCAGTGCCGGATAAACCAAGGGAGGAGTGGAGGCGTGATAGGAGGATGGAGTGGTTGATGGTGTCGAAGGCAGCACTGAGGTCGAGGAGAATGAGGATGGAGAGGGAACCAGAGTCGGCGGAGAGGAGGATGTCGTTGGTGACCTTGAGGAGGGCAGTTTCTGTGCTGTGGAGTGAGCGGAAACCGGATTGGAACGTTTCGTATAGGTTATTGTGGAGAAGGTGGGATTTGATTTGGGAGGCAACTGCACGTTCGAGAATTTTAGAGAGGAAGGGGAGGTTGGAGATGGGCCTGTAGTTGTTGGGGAAGTTGGGGTCGAGACCGGATTTCTTGAGGATGGGGGTGATGGCAGCCAGCTTGAGGTCAGGAGGGACAGAGCCAGTGGATAGGGAGGAGTTAATTATAGTGGTGATGAGAGGTGAGAGTGAGGGAAGGCAGGCTATAACTAAAGTGGATGGGATTGGGTCGAGGATGCAGGTGGAGGCTTTCATACCAGAAGTTATGGAGGATAGGTCAGTTGTGGTGATTTCGGAGAAGAAGTTGAGTGGGTGGTTGGAGAGTAAAGGGGGGGCATGATCGGGGGTAGGGGAGGAGGTGGGAGAGGAAGCGGCCAGTTCAGAGTGGATGGTGTTGATTTTTGATTGAAAAAATGATAAAAATTCTTCACATTTGCTGGTGGTGAATGAGGTGGTGGTGGTGTCCATGGGTTTGAGGAGTTGGGTTACGGTAGAGAAGAGTATCTTGGGGTTGTTGCTGCCGGATTGTATGACGGAGGAGTAGTGGGAAGTGCGTGCATTGTTGAGGGCATCTCTGTATTCCTGTTGGTGTAGTGTGTAGATGTCCAGGTGAACAGTGAGACCGGTTTTCTTTGAGAGCCGTTCAAGCTGCCGGCCCTTGGCTTTAAGGTGACGGAGGTGGTCAGTGTACCAGGGGGCAGTGTGGGTGTAGGAGACAGTTTTGGTTTTTATGGGGGCGAGTTGATTGAGACAGGAGGAGAGTGCGCTGTTGTATCTGTTAACCAGTTCAGTGGGGGAGGCGCTCAAAGTGAGGGTATGATCGGAGGTGGTGTCAATCAGTAGGGCGGAAAGAGAGGGGGGGTGGATTGATTTCATGTTCCGGTATGATATGGAGCGTTGCTGCTTGATAAGGGGGGTGGGGATGTCTATGTCCAGGGTGAGGGCCAGGTGGTCTGAGAGGATGTCTGTGAGGTTGAAGCTGGTGAGGTTGCTGATGGAGAGTCCAGTGGTGCAGATTAAGTCCAGGGTGTGTCCTTTTTTGTGGGTGGGGAAGTCAACGTGTTGAGTGATATTAAATGAGTCGAGAATGTCCAGAAATTCAGTGGCAGTTTTACAGGTGGTGGAATCGACATGAATGTTGAAATCTCCCAGTAGGATGACTGAAGGTGAAATGGCACAGAGTTGGGTGAGAAATTCAGAAAGATCGGAAAGGAATGCAGGGTTGGGTTTGGGGGCAGTGACCAGGGGTTTGGGGCCAGGCAGCTTGAATGACTGGTGCTCAAAGGAGGAGGGGGTTGTGATGGTTACAACAGTGGGTTTCAAGTGTTGGCGGTATATTGTAGCTATACCGCCAGCACGACCGTCACGTGGTTTATCCATGTAGGTGTATCCTGGGGGTGTAGCTCTGTTGAGGTGAATGTATTCCAGTGGTTTTTGCCAGGTTTCGGTTATGCTGAAAAAGTCTATGTTGTTGTCAGTTATGAATTCACTGAGTATTGGTCCTTTTTTATTGAGTGAGCGGGTATTGAGCAGAGCAAATTTAAGGGATGGGTGAAGTTGGATGGGTGGGGGTGCTTTGGTTAACGGTTGCAGGTAGGCAGAGCGCACGTGTGGTTTGTTATTGTGATGACGTGTGACGTCACTGGGGGTGGGTCGGTTGCGTGACCAGAGTGATGGGATGCAGTGTTGTTCAGTCCGGGAGTAAATAAACTTTCTGCGGGAGCTTCTATGGATGTATCTGGGTCGGGGAAACAGTCTGTGTGTTTTGATGGCTGCTGTGATGTCTGGAGGTGTGGTGACGTGGTTGCTGAGTTTGAGGAGTTGCAGAGCGGAGTATTTGAGTCGCATGCTGGCAGTGGTGGATGTTAGCCTGGGATCGTTGGCCGACAGCCGCACACTTGTTGGCCAGAGATGGAGAGACAGGCACAACGCGACGATCCACAGCATGACAGAGGAGAGGAGAGAGGAGTTGGTGGAAGGACCCGCGCCGGCTGCGTGTTGTTGCTGCTAGGGCAGGGTAGCTGGAGGCTGGCTAGCTGTTAGCCACCAGCTGCGGAGCGGTGGCTAGTTAGCAGAGAGCTAACCAGACAGTCGGCGGGTAGCCAGGAGGGCTATCCGCGGTGCAATCCGGGATAACAGTCCGGGAAACAGCTCGTAGTGGCAGGTTGTTGCTGGGCGATGCCAGGAGAATCAGTGGAGCCAGCGGGTGAGTGAAACATCTGTCATCTGTCACAAAATACTCCAAGCTGATGCCAGGTGACGAAGTGGGTAAAAGTTGATAAGTAGAAAACTACACACTTAAAAGTTAAACACACTTAGTATATAAAACAAAACAAAACAAACAAAAAAAAACAGATACTCAATGACTTCACTATAAAAGTGGGTGACATTGTTATCACCAAGAAGGATGAGGTCACCTACCTAGGTTACATTCTAGAGGCTAATCTTTCCTGTGATAAAATGGCAACCAAGGTAATCAAAAAGGTCAACCAATGAACGAGATTTGTCTATAGAATCTCCTCTCTGGTCAACAAAAGCACCATGAGGATTCTGGCGGGAACTCTCGTTCAACCCTTTTTCGATTACGCATGCACCTCCTGGTACCCTAGCACCTCCAAAACCCTCAAATCTAAACTCCAAACATCCCAGAACAAGCTAGTCAGATTACTTCTAGACCTCCACCCCAGATCCCACCTCACTCCTACACACTTCTCCAAAGTGGGCTGGCTCAGGGTGGAGGACAGAGTAAAACAACTTGCACTGAGTCTAGTCTATAAAATCCGCTACACCTCCCTGATACCGAAGTACATGTCAAATTACTTCCTTAACTTAAATGACCGCCATAACCACAACACCAGGGGGAGCTCCACTAACCACGTTAAACCCAGATTCCGATCTAACAAAGGTCTTAACTCATTCTCTTTCTATGCCACATCAATGTGAAATGCGCTCCCAACAGGTATAAAAGAAAGGGCATCTCTATCCTCCTTCAAAACCGCAATAAAAGTACACCTCCAGGCAGCTACAACCCTAATCTAACACCCTCCCCGGATTGTTAATAATCAAATGTAAACAATCAAATGCAGATACTTTTTCTTATGCCTTCTGATCTGTCTCTCTCTCTCTCTCTCTCTCTCTCTCTCTCTCTCTCTCTCTCTCTCTCTCTCTCTCTCTCTCTCTCTCTCTCTCTCTCTCTCTCTCTATGTCCAATACCTGCCGTACATATCCTACCAAGTCAGACCTACACTGTTCCAAAATCCATTTCTCTGTTCTCAATTGTTGATGACTGATGATAACAACCAAACCTAACCCCCCCCCCCTCCACACCCCGGATTGTAAATAATGTAAATAATTCAATGTGATTATCTTGTGTGATGGCTGTATTATGATGATAGTATGTATCTGATAGTATGTATCTGATAGTATATATCTGTATCATGAATCAACTTAAACAAGTTGAAAAACTTATTCGGGTGTTACCTTTTAGTGGTCAATTGTACGGAATATGTACTTCACTGTGCAACCTACTAATAAAAGTCTCAATCAATCAATCAAAAAATGTGCCTATGATGTCGCCTAGCGGCAGCATGTTCATTCTGAAGAGTGCAGGGCCAAGAACCGAACCCTGGGGAACTCCACACGTTACCTTAACATAGTCCGATGTCACATTGTTATGGGAGACGCACTGCATCCTGTCAGTAAGATAAGAGTTAAACCAAGACAAGGCTAAGTCTGACATACCAATACGTGTTTTGATACGCTGTAATAAAATATTATGATCGACGGTTTCGAAAGCAGCGCTAAGATCAAGAAGCAGCAACATAGATGATGCATCAGAATCCATCGTTAGCAATAGGTCATTAGTCATTTTTGCAAGGGCTGTCTCCGTAGAGTGATTTGCCCTGAAACCGGATTGAAAAGGTTCACAGAGATTGTTAGACACTAAGTGTTCATTTAGCTGCTGTGCAACAATTTTTTCGAGGATTTTCGAAATAAAGGGAAGTTATACATCTACATGTATAACTGCAGAAAATACCATGCATCTATCCACATGTATAACTGCAGAAAGTACCATGCATCTATCCACATGTATAACTGCAGAAAATACCATGCATCTATCCACATGTATAATTGTAGGAAGTACCATGCATCTATCCACATGTATAACTGCAGAAAGTACCATGCATCTATCCACATGTATAACTGCAGAGAGTACCATGCATCTATCAACATGTATAAGTGCAGAGAGTACCAGGCATTTATCCACATGTATAACTGCAGTGAGTACCATGCATCTATCCACATGTATAACTGCAGAGAGTACCATGCATCTATCCACATGTATAACTGCAGAAAGTACCATGCATCTATCAACATGTATAACTGCAGAGAGTACCATGCATCTATCCACATGTATAACTGCAGAAAGTACCATGCATCTATCCACATGTATAACTGCAGAAAGTACCATGCATCTATCCACGTGTATAACTGCAGAAAGTACCATGCATCTATCCACATGTATAACTGCAGAGAGTATCAGGCATCTATCCACATGTATAACTGCAGAAAGTACCATGCATCTATCCACATATATAACTGCAGAAAGTACCATGCATCTATCCGCATGTATAACTGCAGAAGTACCATGCATCTATCCACGTGTATAACTGCAGAAAGTACCATGCATCTATCAACATGTATAACAACAGAAAGTACCAGGCATCTATCCACATGTATAACTGCAGAAGGTACCATGCATCTATCCACATGTATAACTGCAGAAAGTACCATGTATATATCCAGATGTATAACTGCAGAGAGTACCATGCATCTATGCACATGTATAACTGCAGAAAGTACCATGCATCTATCAACATGTATAACTGCAGAACGTACCAGGCATCTATCCACATGTATAACTGCAGAAAGTACCATGCATCTATCCACATATATAACTGCAGAAGGTACCATGCATATATCAACATGTATAACTGCAGAAAGTACCAGGCATCTAATAACATGTATAACTGCAGAAAGTACCATGCATCTATCAACATCTATAACTGCAGAAAGTACCATGCATCTATTCACATATATAACTGCAGAAGATACCATGCATATATCAACATGTATAACTCATACTTGCCAACCCTCCCGTTTTTAGCGGGAGAATCAGCGCCTCTCCCGACAACCTCCCGGCAGAGATTTTCTCCCGACAAACTCCCGGTATTCAGCCGGAGCTGGAGGCCACGCCCCCTCCAGCTCAATGCGGACCTGAGTGGGGACAGCCGTTCTCACGTCCGCTTTCCCACAATATAAACAGCTTGCCTGCCCAATGACGTCATAACATCTACGGCTTTTAGAGAGTAGAGTGCACAACAAGGAGAGAGAGTTCTTGGTTTCTTATGTGGGTTTATTTTTAGGCAGTTTCATTAACGTCCTCCCAGCGCGGTAACAACACACAACAACAGCAGTCACGTTTAGTCTACCGTAAAGCAGTTCGTCTGCAGTAAACGGCAATGTTGTGACACTCTTAAACAGGACAATACTGCCATCTACTGGATAGCCTGCAGAACACTGAAATTCAAGTATTTTATTTATATGTATAATAAAATAAAAATAAAAATAAAAATAAAATAAAAAATTATATATATATATATATATATATATATATATATATATATATATATATATATATATATATATATATATATATATATATATATATATAGCTAGAATTCACTGAAAGTCAAGTATTTCATACATATATATATATATATATATATATATATATATATACATATATATATATATATATATATATATATGAAATACTTGATTTGGTGAATTCTAGCTGTAAATATACTCTCCTCTTAACCACGCCCTTAGCCACGCCCCAACCACTCCCCCCGCCCCAAACACCCCCCCCCCACCCCCCACCCCACCCCCACCCACCCCCCACCCCCACCCCACCTCCCGATATCGGAGGTCTCAAGGTTGGCAAGTATGGTATAACTGCAGAAAGTACCATGCATCTATCAACATGTATAACTGCAGAAAGTACCAGGCATCTATCAACATGTATAACTGCAGAAAGTACCATGCATCTATCAACATGTATAACTGCAGAAAGTACCATGCATCTATCCACATATATAACTGCAGAAGATACCATGCATATATCAACATGTATAACTGCAGAAAGTACCATGCATCTATCAACATGTATAACTGCAGAACGTACCAGGCATCTACCCACATGTATAACTGCAGAAAGTACCATGCATCTATCCACATATATAACTGCAGAAGGTACCATGCATATATCAACATGCATAACTGCAGAAAGTACCCTGCATCTATCAACATTTATAACTGCAGAGAGTACCATGCATCTATCCACATGTATAACTGCAGAAAGTACCATGCATCTACAACATGTATAACTGCAGAAAGTACCATGCATCTATCCGCATGTATAACTGCAGAACGTGCCATGCATCTATCTACATGTATAACTGCAGAGAGTACCAGGCATCTATCAACATGTATAACTGCAAAAAGTACCATGCATCTATCCACAAATATAACTGCAGAAAGTACCAGGCATCTATCAACATGTATAAATTGTTTTTTTATAACAATAATTCCTCCCCCACTCAAGTAATGGTCCATAATATATGATTTTTTTATTGCAAGATGGTCTCCATCAATCACTGCAGGGTCGCTCTTCCTTTTTCTCTGATCATTTGTCTGCAAATTGCCGGCTTTGTCCCGCATGAAATCCACCTCAAAAGCTTTCTGTCCGATTCCTGACTAACTTTCTTTGTTTTTCCCTCCAGCCAACCATCAAGACATGGGATGGTTATTTTGTTGTTGTTGTTTTTCAATCCCTAACTCCTTTAAGGTTGACATTGACTTGCAAAAGCACTTTCTCTCTTGGCTCTGTTCTACCCTTCAGCTTTACAGATGCCCTCGTTCTATCCATCATGCAGAAATGTATCTCTTAAAGGAACCTTGCTAGGGCCGCTCTGTCAGTTCTTCGACAGCCTATAGACCAGGGGGCCCAAAGTTTTTGACTTGGGGTCAGCATTGGGCTAAAACACTTTGGTCGAGGGCCGAAAACAACTATATATATACACAAAATGAAATAAAAACTAAAAATTGAGAAAGAGTTACACATGATAACAAAGTACATATATTGTACTTTTTACGTGTTAAAGAGAGTTACATACATGATAATAAAGTACATACTGTACTGTTTACTTGTTGAAGTACTCTTTATACCCATAAGAGAGTTACATATATTATAATAAAGTACATATAGTATACCGTTTATGTGTTGAAGTATTTTTTATACCCATAAGTGACTATCAGAAAGTAATTAGTCATTGAGAGTGGAAAGCAGGGCTCTGTCTGACAAGCTGGGTCCAAGGATGCAACATGAAGTAATTACTGCTGTTTTGACTGTGATTTATTTTCCCTTTGAGTAAAAATACAATATATTACATTTAGATGGTTTGTGGTCCCTTTGTGGTCCTTTTGCAGTCCTTTTGTGGTGCTTTTGCGGTCCCTTTGCAATCCCTTTGCGGTCAACAGAAGTAACGGCACCCAGGTTCACACTCTCTCCATACAAGCCAAAACAATTCACAGACAGGTGCAGGTGTTATACATTCAGCAATCAGCCCCACACACACTCCGCCCACACACCCACACACGTAGCCACACCCACTATCCATGGTGACAAGTGAGAAACAAATCCCTGCCTCTACATTCCGGCCCCTAATTATTATAACATAATAATTACAGAACAATAGTAGCAGCACGGAAATATTAAATGTCACATACATCAAATCAAACAAGAACATTAGATTTTCTTTTTTTGCAGTTATAACAATAGTTCATTTTCAATGTCCTTGAACAAGCAGGTTCTTCACGTATATGTTAGTGTCACTAGTCATATTCAAAGTCAAGTCCTGTCAACAATTAGTCCCATCAGATGTCCTCTGCTTCCTGAAGCAGACATCTTAGTAACAGGCCTGTCCAAAAAGCTTGTCCTGGTCTTGATCTTGGCTTGTCGAACAAGTCCTCTTTTATCTTGAACAACCTTGACTTGTCTCCCCATAATCCAAGAGTTGCGAGGTGCAGAGTCATCTACAACAAGCACAGTGTCTCCTGGAACAAAATTGCGCTTGATCCTATTCCATTTTTGGCGCTCCTGAAGCTGCGGTAGGAATTCTTTTGTCCATCTTTTCCAGAACATGTTGGACATATACTGAATTTGTTTCCATCTACGCACAGCATAGTCATCCTTTTGGAAAACACCAGGTGGGAATGATGGCTGACCCTTGAGGATGAGAAGATGGTTGGGAGTTAGAGCCTCTAGGTCATTAGGATCTGTGGATGCTTTTGTTATTGGTCTGCTATTGAGAATAGCTTCGATTTCGCACAGCACAGTGTGGAGGCCGTCTTCATCCAGAGTTTGTTCTCTCAAAGTGGAGTTAAGGACTTTCCTGATTCTGGCTATGACTCCGATCAATGAACATGAAAGATCAGGTCCCTGCAGCAGCTGTGTGTTCAGTGATGTACCTTTGAATGACGCAGCACAATCAAACACCACTCTGATTTTCTTCTTATGCGGATGGTATACACCATGATGTGGAATATACCAGGTTTTGCCATGGTTACATGCCATATCTTCCAAAGGCACTCTTTCAGCATAACCTCAGATAATGATGTTGTGCATGAACATGGTGTAGTTCGCATGGAATAAGACATCCCTTTGGAACCTTCTTTTCAAATTCAAGGCGCGTTGCTCTGCTAACTTGCGTTTGTCAGGCATGCACACATTTCCCTTTTTTAATGACAAACCAATTTTGTAGTGACCATCCACCGGCTCAACAGAACTTTTCACCATTTCCATAAACTGGCCATCTTCTCTTGATGGACCCAGTTGCTCTTCATGACTGCGTTCAGGGAAGTCGAGTTGAAACTGCTGCTTCCACAGTTCATCCAATTTCACCACAGAGATGCGGTTAGCAGTGATGTTAGGTTGTTCCAAGTCTGCTTCACCAAACATTGGCCCGTTGACAGTCCATCCCAACATGGTCTGAACGGCATACGGCCCTCCTCCTTCGCTTGGAATCACCTTTGTTGGCTCAAGAGTTCTTGGTGCATTTAAGCCAATCAACAGTTCAATGTCTGCATCAATTTCAGGTAGGTGTACTCCACGCAAATATGGCTATCTGACCAGATCCTGCTCCCGTGGTATGTTGCTCCTGCACACAGGCATTTTCTTCTGTGTAAATATATCTGGCAAGTCACAGTAGAGATCACTTTCCAGACCGGCTACCTCCAGATCTGACACAATGCAACATCCTACAATCTTTTCTTGGCCCAAAGTGCGTAAGAGAATGTTAGTTCCTCTTCCTGAAACATTCCGCTTGCTCATCAGACTTGATGTACAAAAGGAACCAGCGCTGCCTTGGTCCAGAAAGGCATACGTTTCCACGACTTTTTTTTTTTTAGAGAGCAGAGAGCAGCTTTTATTTGTCCATTCTTAACATGTACAAGACACATAAGAACTGAAATTACATTTTCGGCACAATCCCGCTAAGAGCAGACATACGTTACAGGGAGACAAGACGGGACCGCCGACGGATCAGCCACTTAGGTGACATTGGGAAAGGGAGGAAGAGTAAAAAAAATATCAGTCTGAGGCTGGACCCTCAGGAATGGTCCAGACTGAGTCCGAGGAAAAAAACCTCACATAGCATGGCACACATAAACATGGTACATGTAATCACAACTACTCGCAACAGAGTCATCCAACAGGACCTTGGAGGCCGGCAGCTGCTGTTGAGCGCTACTCAGCCCCCACAACCCCGGAGGAATTAAGCAGTGGTGAAGGCGTTGATTTGGGGAGGGGTGTGTGCGTGCATGTATGCCCAATTAACTTGGGTGAGATGTTGGAATTGTCTTTATGGGCCGAGGCCGGCCCCAAGAGTTCAAGAGTTCAAGAGTCCGACCCAGGTGCTTTTGAAAAAAAGGGAAGGTCAAAAGCGTCCATCTTTGAGGAGTCCTCAGGGGAGTGTTTTCAAACAGCCTGTTCCTCAAGGCCATTCGAGGGAGTCAAATCGTAGATTAAGATGTTGTTTTTTCTTCGAGCAGTCAAAACAATGACATTCCTGCTCTGTATGCTGGCTCTGACAAGTCCAATTTATTCTTTCTCTAACTTCATCAAGATGGAATCCATTTTGCGATTCAAATCAGCAATCGCTCCAGTCTGTGATCCCACAGCACGACCCAATCCTACCATTGCGTTGAACAGCCTGTTGGCCCCTTGAGTGGCTGCCATCGTCTTCCGAATTTGACGATGTACCAGAGCAATGCCCAGCCCAATCAGCAAATGCCCTGCGATCACAGCTCCAAATAGGTAGATGTCTTCCACGTCCTCGATGGAAAGGACTGAGAGGCACATGATTCTCCAAGTATTCCAGGAATCTCTCACGTACCCCGCAGCAATGGTTCCATCAGGGCAGCCAGGCTCCCCCGAACCTCTTTTCCTTGTCGAAAAGACTGTGTCAATTGCGTCGAGAGTCCAGTTGATCAAATTCATTTTGATGTTTAGATTTGAGGACAGCTCAAGAAAAGAGGCTTCAAAAGTTCAGACAAAGACAAGGACACAAGAAAGCAAGCGGGAAGGAGGAGGGCAGGGAAAAATGCGACCACCCTCACCAAGAGGCAAGACAGAATTAGACTTGGTGACCCTTTTTGGACTTGACCTTTACTGGCACGATGGAGAGCTTACAGCCATGGTCACCGGCCCCAGTGAGACCAATACTTTGCACTGTTACCACAGAGCTGCCCACCGCTGTGTTTGTACCTGCTGTAACTGCTAGATCCTTCTCTTGCTCCTTGTTCTTTGGATGAATATGAAGCATGCTAGGGTGTTTAGCTCCACATGTTTTACATGACAGTCGCCTCCTGCAGTCCTTACTTATGTGCCCTATGGACAGAAAGCCAAAGCAAACTCCATGTTCTTTCAAAAAAGTGATCTTGTCATTATGTGCCCTCTCTACCAATAGAGCGCACACCTCCAACGCATGTTCACCCTTGCAGTACAAGCAGGTCCTTTTGTCCAGTGGGGCTCCGACCTTTTTCACATGGGCCTTTCCATTAACTGATGTTACTGTAGTAGCAAAACTTCCTTGGTTTCGTGTGTGACGCTGATAGCCATCTTTGCTGCCATTTTTGATTTGCATTGTCTTTGGAGTATCCTGTATATTTCCAAATATAGGGTCTGCTGCAATTTTAACTTGACGTTCAATAAAACTGACAATGTCAGGGAAAGTAGCTCTTCGAGAGCGGGTCTCTTGAATATCACAAGCTACCGTCCTCCATTGGTTTCTCAGCTTATACGGTAACTTCTTGATCACCATCAGCATGTTCGCAGGCATGTTAAGCTCAGACATGTACTGTATGTCATCCATCGCATTACAACATCCTCTAAGAAGAAGCCATATGCTTGAAGAGATTTGGCATCCTCTGCTTTAACCAAAGGCCATGATAGTGCTTTGTCCAAATAAGCAGAAGCAATCTTTTGCTCATTCCCAAAATGCTCTTCCAATAAAGCCTAGCCCTTTGATATGCTCTGTCTGGAGGCATTCGCTGACAGCTTTGAACAAGCTCATGTGGTTGTCCCCTTGTGTATTGTGCCAGGAAGTGCAATCAGTCTCCAGCGTCACCTGTCCTTTCTTCAACATTGTCCTCAAAAGATCTCATAAAAGGCATGATATTGAAGAGGATTTCCATCAAACACCTGGGTCTCTCTCCTTGGCAAATGAGAGATGTTCTGTTGTCGCACCAGTAGAGCAGAAATTTCATTTTGCCTTGCCATTATGGATAGCAAATTGTTATTGTCATTAATGACTGGCATCTGAACATGTGAATTTGTTGTACATTGAGAAGCTGAAGCATTACTGTTCACATTAGTAGCCACTGGGAGTCCAGGCAGCTTTTGCTGGACTATTTGAGATCCAACATCAAGAGTAACTTTCCTTTCATTCGGCTTTGTTAAATGAGACTTCGATGTACTTTGACTGTCATACACTACATGGCCACCAGGCACAAATGAATCAGTCTCAGCATTAAGAGCAGCATGTGCTCCTTTGGCCATATAAGATTCCATACCATCGGATGTTTTATATCTGGTGCATTTCACACTGCTTCCTGAGACTCTTAGGACCTCCATCCGAGCCTGAGCGGCTGCTATCTCCACTTCAAGCTCAAATCTCTCTTTCCTTTTCCTTATTTCCTCCACTTGCTCATCCAGCTCTTGCTTTTGTTTGAGCAATTTTTGACGAGCAAGAAGAGCAGCCATTTCAGCTTCCGCTTTGACACGTGAAGAGGAAGTAGAGGAGTTTGAAGTTCTTGAAGTCCCAGTTTTTGATCCATGATTTTTGCTTCCAACATTTGAGATGCTGTCCTCTGGCTGAATGTCATCATGTAATACTTCACATACATCCTTCTCCTCCACATTGTCATTTGGTGCATATCCTGAGACTGGTCTCTTAGTCTCAGAAAGCCACTGTGTCATATCCTCAATAAATCCTTTGTTGTATTTATTGATGCTTGCAAACCACCCTTTTTGTTTATCCTTTTCCACCTCAGGTACTATTTCCACCAATGACTCATGCAGGGAAGTTGTTTCCTTAAGTAATTGCATCAAAATGTCCAGTTGAGTTTTCACCTGTGAAACATTTTCATCATTTTCCATGAGCTTCTTTAAAACAATGATGATACATTTCATTTTATTCACTCTTGCTTGGCATTCTTTTTGAAGCTTATCCATTTTGCACACCAAAGCCTTTTCAGTGAGAATTATTTATCTTTTCACAGTTTCATTGAAATCAATTTCATTTGCATTTGAACCAGCTTTTCATCCACTCATCTTGACATCCAGCAATATGTGCACCACAATAGTTCAGAGAGCATATGTCACAATCCACATTTGCATCATGAATCCACATCCAACTTTGCTGCTTTGTTTTGGCACAAATATGACTCCATACATGAATCCACTGTTGCTTCCAAATCCACACTTTATTTCAGGCTTGACCATCAGCAATAAATGCATCAAACCTCCACATCCAACATCACTCCTTTAATGTGCACAAATAAGCGATCCACTTTTCCACAGGTTAATTCAATCCCGAGCAATAATGACATCAAAATGACAGCCACAGCTATCCAATGTGCAGCAGTATCCAGCATCAACTGTGTCCAGGCAAATATACTTCACAGTATGAATGAACTGAGTTTCAAATACCATGGGTTGTGCTGCGCTCCTTCGTTTCATTCAGTTGCTTGAGGGGTTGAGTGGTCCAAAGTGCACGATTCCAGCGAAATATCAGAAGGTCAGTGTCGGATCTCTAGCCTTTTCTGTTGACAATTTTGTGTGACTATCAGAAAGTAATTAGTCATTGAGAGTGGAAAGCAGGGCTCTGTCTGACACGCTGGGTCCAAGGATGCAACCTGAAGTAATTACTGCTGTTTTGAGGGTGATTTATTTTCCCTTTGAGTAAAAATACAATACATTACATTCAGATGGTTTGTGGTCCTTTTGCTGTCCTTTTGCGGTCCTTTTGCGATCCCTTTGCGGCCAACAGAAGTAACGGCACCGGTTCACACTCTCTCCATACAAGCCAAAACAATTCACATACAGGTGCAGGTGTTATATATTCAGCAATCTGCCCCACACACACTCCGCCCACACACCCACACACGTAGCCACACCCACTATCAAAGGTGACAAGTGAGAAACAAATCCCTGCCTCTACAGTTACATATATGATAATAAAGTACATATACTGTCCTGTTTACTTGTTGAAGTACTCTTTAAAAAACTTCAATCGACCCCAAACAACATGTTAGTGATTTAAAATAATATTTTGATATTGACACATGTCACCTGTGCATCTCCTGAGAGTATTCTAGTAATATATGCACAGATGACATGTGCCAATATCAAAGTATTACTTTGAATCAGTTTTTGGCAACCAGGAATACGTTTGTACATCGATTTAATGAATACATCCAAACACTTGATTCGTAATCATTACGTGCATGGACAAATACTTGTTCAGCTTTTAAACAAGAAAGAGGTTTTGGCACAGCCACAACGGATCTACAACAGTCCTTTACAGTTGATATAAAAAAACGGCCAACTCTTTCATTTTTCAGACACAATAAAAGCTTAAATCAAAGCTTAAATCGTATCGTTATAACCACAAATGTAAGTATTTGTCTTATAGCAGGGATGTCAAGTGTTCGGTTTTATCCGGCCCAGGGGATGAGTTTGCTAAGTATAAAAATGAGCCGAAATTTTTTAATGACAGAAAATGCTGTTCTTAATGTGTCCACTAGATGTCGCACTAGCAATTTGTTGTATCTTTGGAGATTATGCTACATATGTAAAAAAACACACACATGATGTTAGTGCACCAGTTGAGGAAAATGAGCAAACTACATAAATAACATCCTGTAATTTGATTTCGATATAATTTTTGTATTTTGATAGATTGCAAATTAACACCAATGAGTTGACTGATGAACATTATCACATAATTTATTCAGAAATAAATAAAATAAAATAAATTGAAAAAATAAATAAATAAAATAAAATAAATAACGACAAATAAAGATAGAATACTATAAACCGCAACATGTAAGTGTAAAAAACAAAACATTATGATTTGTACATTTTCAGAATGTGCTTGTTCTATTCTTAAACAAAGAAAACAATCTGAAGTTGTCTTTATTTTTAAGTTATTGTGCCGTGATTTTACCATTCTGGCCCACTTGGGAGTAGATTTTTCTCCATGTGGCCTCCAATCCAAAATTAGTTTGACAGGTTTTATCCGGCCCGCAGGATGAGTTTGCCAAGTGTAAAAATAAGCCGAAATTTTTGAATGAAAGAAACTACTGTTGTAAATGTGTCCACTAGATGACACAATAGCAATTATTTGTATCTTTGTAGATTATGCTGCATATTTAAAAAAATAAATCAACCACATGATATTACACCAGTCAAGGAAAATGAGCAAACTACATAAATAACATCCTGTAATTTGATTTCGATTTTTTTTTTTATCTTGATAGATTGAAAATTAACACCAATGAGTTGACTGATGAACGTTATCACATCATTTATTCAGAAATAAATAAAATAGGTTGATTGGCAACACTAAATTGGCCCTAAATGGAATGTTGTCTGTCTATCTATGAGGTGATGAGGTGGCGACTTGTCCAGAGTGTGGCCCGCCTGCAGCTGAGATAGGCTCCAGACCCCCCGCGATCCCGAAAGGGACAAGCGGTAGAAAATGGACGGATGGATGAAAAGAAAAAATATAAATGGATAATGGAAATGAAATAAAATAAATAACGACAAATAAAGATCAACCGCAAAAAAACCTAACAACATTATGATTTGTACATTTTCAGAATGTGCTTGTTCTATTTTTAAACAAAGAAAACAATCTGAAGTTGTCTTAATTTTTACGTTTTTGTGCCGTAATTTTACCAGTCCGGCCCACTTGGGAGTAGATTTTTCTCTATGTGGCCCCCGATCTAAAATTAGTTTGACACCCCTGTCTTATACTAATCAGTTGTGGACAGACAAAGCTTTAGCAAGCGTGCGGGAATCCATTTTTATCAAGGGCCCGCCAGAATAAATGCAATGACCCCTATTATTATTTCTGATATACTTCAGAGTTTGAAATAAACAAATAACTCGGATTTTTTTCTGCTATTAATTTGAAACGCTCAAATGTTCAAATTTTAGCAGATACATTACATATATTTGCACACGGTATCGGCTAACGCATCGGTATCACCGATACCAAACTGTCAAAATCAGTGGTATCGCACTAAAAAGCCTACAAAGTTGACAATCCAGATTCACTTTTTGGACTTTTGCGCGCGGTTAAAACTAAAACCACGGAGAGAAAGACGCCGACTGCGATCCAGACACAAGTCCTCCTACCTCATGGGGATCCTCACCCTCAAGTAGCGGTCGATGGCGATGGCCAGCAGGGCGAGGATGGAACTTTGCGTGAGGACCAGCATGATGCAGGCGACCAGCAGGCAGCTGTAGAAGTGCGTCTGGGGTCCGACGCTGATGGTGATGGCGAGGGGGATGACGAGCGCGCCCACCGCAATGTCAGCCAAGGCCAGGGAGACAATGAAGCAGAAGGTGGTGTCCCGCAGCGAGCGGTTGATGCACACGGCCCACACCACCATCACGTTACCGACCACCGACGACACGGCGACGAGCACCTCCATGCATATGTAGAGCCTGAGGGCTTCCGGCGACGGAAACTTCATGATCGGGGCCGCGCACTCGGACGTCAATAAATCAAGAAGAAAAGCTTCCCAGAGAAAAAGTCCCGCTCCGGTCGAGTCGTCTCGCGCCGGGACGTGTGGATACGCGCGCGGGACGCCCGAGTTGGTCCTGCACGCGTGCACACGCGCACGCACGCACGCTCTCGGGAGGCGGCGGGAGGAGAAAGAGAAAGTGGTTCCTCCGGATCCACGATGAGTCACAACACGTTTGAGGTGGCGCAGGTTCGAATTCCTCACAAAACGATCGCTTCTGCGTAAAAATGACTCACGTGAATAATTGCAACATCGCATCTTATCACGTTGTCACGATTATTCAGCAGACGTTTGTGTACGTCTGCGGGTTGTTGTTTTTGGACCGTTGATGTGTGTCTCGTGTCATGTGAGCCAACAACACACTAAAAAACACCGGGTTATTTTGATAACCCAATTTATGAGTTGCGAGTGATGGGTTACATTTTTTGAGTTATTTTTATGAAGAGCAATCCCTTTTTTGAGTTACAAGGGTTTTATTTTAACTCAATTTCTGGGTTTTCAAAACTATGAACTATGTTTGGGTTGTTTTTCAATTAGTAACGCATTTTTGGGTAAAATGCTTTTTTTATTAAAAAGGAACTTTACATATACTGTACTTTTTACGTGTTGAAGTACCCTTTATACCCATAAGAGAGTTACATATATGATAATAAAGTACATATACTGTACTGTTTACTTGTTGAAGTACTCCTTATGCCCATAAGAGAGTTACATGTATGATAATAAAGTACATATACTGTACTGTTTATTTGTTGAAGTACTCTTTATACCCTTAAGAGAGTTACATGTATGTTAATAAAGTATACTGTACTGTTTACTATTTTGATAACCCAATTTATGAGTTGCGAGTGTTAGGTTACATTTTGGAGTTATTTTATTAAGAGCAAAGCATTTTTTGTGTTAAAAGGGTATTATTTTAACTCAATTTCTGGGTTTTCAAAACTATGAACCATTTTTGGGTAAAAGGCTTTTTTTTATTAAAAAGGGAATTTGAAGGGAATTTTATTAAGGATTAATCTCATTGACATTATTTACAATCACACGTCTTATTTACATGAAAATATTTGAGCATGCTGTATAGGACTGACATGACCATACATGGCAATTCTTGTAATAAAAAAAAAACAAAGTCACTCATATCTTGCTTTTGAGTATATTTTAATGGAATAAAAATAATTCTGATCAGTAGTTGTGAAGGAGTAGGACAAACCTGCAGTGAAATGTAAAATTTTTAACCAACTAGTGGGTCAAGGAGCGCTAAATTGCGCAACCCAATAGTTGGTTCTGGAATAACCCAACATTGTAGTTAGCATAACACAGCTTTTGTGTTAAATTCATTTAACCCAATAGTTGGGTTATGAATAAACCAACATAGAGTTAGCACTACTCAACTTTTGGATTAAATAATTCAACCCAATAGTTTGGTGGGAATAAACCAACATTAAGTTATCATAACTTTTTTGGTTAAATAATTAAACGCAAAAGTTGGGTTGAAAAAATTAACCCAAATGTTGAGTTAATATAACTCAAATAAGGGGTTCCTCTTTTTCTGAACCAGCAGTTGGGTTAAAATTGGGTTATTTTTTAACCCAACATTTTTTAGTGTGAAGTCAGGCATCAGCGCTCATGCAGAGTTTTCTTCCCGTCTGGTGGAGCCAGAAAGTTGAAAATGCAGGAAAACAATAATTGTGAAGTCCCTATCCTTTTCTGGGTTATTCTGATTTTGTACATCACAGCAATTTAAACATTGTACCTAATGTGAAGTGAAGTGAATTACATTTATATAGCGCTTTTTCTCAAGTGACTCAAAGCGCTTTACATAGTGAAACCCAATATCTAAGTTACATTCAAACCAGTGTGGGTGGCACTGGGAGCAGGTGGGTAAAGTGTCTTGCCCAAGGACACAACGGCAGTGACTAGGATGGCGGAAGCGGGGATCGAACCTGCCACCCTCAAGTTGCTGGCACGGCCGCTCTACCAACCGAGCTATACCGCCCCCTAATCAAATGGCAATAATAGTCAGAGAAGCAAAACAATTATGCTGTAGCCAAAGATCCTCTATATCAGTGGTTCTCCAACTTTTTTCACAGAGTACCACCTCAGAAAACCCTTGGCTCTCCAAGTACCACCATAATTACTTACACTGAGATACAGTAGCGCAGTAGGCCCAAGTATTCATTAAAAACAAGGCGGAAGTAATTTTTTGGACCACACACAGTTTGAACAGTAGCATGGTGTTTGAATATAGGAAAATAAAACACTATACTTTAATTGAGTGGTTTTTTTTAGTGTACCACTAGATGGAGCCTGCGTACCACAAGTGGTACACGTACCACAGTTTGGGAATCTTTGCTCCAAATGACAGCAGCAATGTGCTATTTTTAAGAACTGCAAAAAAAAAAAAAGTCAAAATCCTCTATGACGCGAATGTTCTGAGGTTTTTAAGGAATTGCTTAAAAAAACAGCCAAATCTTTTCTATATGACAAAAAATATAAAATATTATTTAATTTATTTCAAATAGTATTTGCTGTTTGACTAAAAACGTTGGTCGAAGATCCTCTCTGCTGTGTTGTTTTTTTAAAATGTGCTGCAAAAACACTAGTCAAAGATCCTCTATGTCTTTGACTAGTATACAGGAGCAATCTTCTCTTTTTTCACGTATTTGCGACTAAAACAGTAGTCAAAGATTCTCTATAAATGACAGGAACACTATGCTTTTTGTTTTCTGAATGTGTGCCGCAGAAACACTAATCAAGGATCGTCTATAAATGACAAGAGCACTCTTCTCTTTTTTCACAGATTTGTGGTAAAACACTAGTCAAATATCTTCTATAAATGACAGGAGCACTATATTTTTTGTTTTCTAAAGGTGTGCCGCAGAAACACTAGCCAAAGATCGTCTATAAATGACAGGAGCACTCTTCTCTTTTTTCACGGATTTGCGGCAAAAACAGTAGTCAAAGATCCTCTGTAAATGACAGGAGCACTATACTTTTTGTTTTCTAAAGGTGTGCCGCAGAAACACTAGCCAAATATCCTCTATAAACGACAGGAGCACTCTTCTCTTTTTTCACAGCTTTGCGGCAAAACACTAGTCAAAGATCCTCTATAAATGACTATTGACTATGCTTTTTGATTTCTGAATGTGTGCAGAAACATTAGCCAAAGATCGTCTATAAATGACAGAAGCACTCTTCTCTTTTTTCACAGATTTGCGGCAAAAACACTAGTCAAAGATCCGCCATAAATGACAGGAGTACTATGCTTTTTGTTTTCTAAAGATGTGCCGCAGAAACACTAGTCGAAGATCCTCTATAATTAACAGGAGCACTCTTCTCTTTTTTCACAGATTTGTGGTAAAACACTAGTCAAAGATCCACAAGACAAGAACACTATACTTCTTTTTTTCTAAATGTATGCTGCAGAAAGACTAGCCAAAGATCGTCTATACATGACAGGAGTACTCTGCGGTGTTATTTTATTAAACATTTTATTAAGATGTTCAACAAAACACTAGTCAAAGATTCTCTATATGACAGGAGTACTCTGCTGTGTTATTGTATAAAATATTTTTTAAGACGTTCCACAAAAACACTTGTCAAAGATCCTCTATAAAAACATATTTCATTAAATATTTTATTAAGATATTGCACAAAACCACTAGTCATAGATCCCCTATAAATAACAGGAATACTCTGCTGTGTTATTGTATTAAATATTTGTTAAGACGTTCCACAAAAACACTAGTCAAAGATCCTCTATAAATAACATATTTCATTAAATATTTTATTAAGACATTCCACAAAAACACTAGTCAAAGATATTCTATATATGACTGGAGTTATTGTGTTATTGTATTAAATATATTTTTAAGACGTTCCACAAAAACACTCATCAAAGATCCTCTACATATGACAAGAGTGCTCTGCTGTTATTTTAATAAATGTTTTATTACGATGTTCCACAAAAACACTAGTCAAAGATCCTCTATTCATGACAGGAGTATTCTGCTGTTTTATTGTAGTAAATATTTTATTAAGATGCTCCACAAAAACACTAGTCAAAGATCCTCTATTAATGACAGGAGTACTCTGCTGTATTATTGTAGTAAATATTTTATTAAGATATTGGAAAAAAACACTAGTCAAAGATCCTCTATATATGACAGGAGTAATCTGCTGTGTTATTGTAGTAAATATTTTATTAAGATGCTCCACAAAAACACTAGTCAAAGATCCTCTATTAATGACAGGAGTACTCTGCTGTAGACTTAGCCTTGTCTTGGTTTAACTCTTATCTTACTGACAGGATGCAGTGTGTCTCCCATAACAATGTGACCTCGGACTATGTTAAGGTAACGTGCGGAGTTCCCCAGGGTTCGGTTCTTGGCCCTGCACTCTTTAGTATTTACATGCTGCCGCTAGGTGACATCATATGCAAATACGGTGTTAGCTTTCACTGTTATGCTGATGACACCCAACTCTACATGCCCCTAAAGCTGACCAACACGCCGGATTGTAGTCAGCTGGAGGCGTGTCTTGATGAAATTAAACAATGGATGTCCGCTAACTTTTTGCAACTCAACGCTAAGAAAACGGAAATGCTGATTATCGGTCCTGCTCAACACCGACATCTATTTAATAATACCACCTTAACATTTGACAACCAAACAGTTACACAAGGCGACTCGGTAAAGAATCTAGGTATTATCTTCGACCCAACTCCCTCGTTTGAGTCACACATTAAGAGTGTTACTAAAACGGCCTTCTTTCATCTCCGTAATATCGCAAAAATTCGTTCCATTTTGTCCAGAAGCGATGCTGAGATCATTATCCATGCGTTCGTTACATCTCGTCTCGATTACTGTAACGTTTTGTTTTCGGGCCTCCCTATGTCTAGCATTAAAAGATTACAGATGGTACAAAATGCGGCTGCTAGACTTTTGACAAAACAAGAAAGTTTGATCATATTACGCCTATACTGGCTCACCTGCACTGGCTTCCTGTGCACCTAAGATGCGACTTTAAGGTTTTACTACTTACGTATAAAATACTACACGGTCAAGCTCCTGCCTATCTTGACGATTGTATTGTACCATATGTCCCGGCAAGAAATCTGCGTTCAAAGAACTCCGGCTTATTAGTGATTCCCAGAGCCCAAAAAAAGTCTGCGGGCTACAGAGCATTTTCTATTGGTCCTCCAATACTATGGAATGCCCTCCCGGTAAAAGTTAGAGATGCTACCTCAGTAGAAGCATTTAAGTCTCATCTTAAAACTCATGTGTATACTCTAGCCTTTAAATAGACTCCCTTTTTAGACCAGTTGATCTGCCGTTTCTTTTCTTTTCTTTTCTACTCTGCTCCCAACCCGGGGTGGACCGCTAGCCTGTCCATCAGATGGGGACATCTCTACGCTGCTGACCCGTCTCCACTCGGGATGGTTCCTGCTGGCCCCACTATGGACTGGACTTTCGCTGATGTGTTGGACTTTCACAATATTATGTCAGACCCACTCGACATCCATTGCTTTCGGTCTCCCCTAGAGGGGGGGGGGGGTTACCCACATATGCGGTCCTCTCCAAGGTTTCTCATAGTCATTCACATTGACGTCCCACTGGGGTGAGTTTTCCTTGCCCGTATGTGGGCTCTGTACCGAGGATGTCGTTGTGGCTTGTACAGCCCTTTGAGACACTTGTGATTTAGGGCTATATAAATAAACATTGATTGATTGATTGATTGATATTATTGTAGTAAATATTTTATTAAGATATTGGACAAAAACACTAGTCAAAGATCCTCTATATATGACAGGAGTACTCTGCTGTGTTATTGTAGTAAATATTTTATTAAGATGTTCCACAAAAACACTAGTCAAAAATCCTCTATATATGACAGTGGTACTCTGCTGTGTTATTGTAGTAAATATTCTATTAAGATGTTCCACAAAAACACTAGTCAAAGACCCTCTATATATGACAGGATACTCTGCTGAGTTGTTTTTTTTTAAATATTTTATTAAGATATTGGACCAAAACAGTAGTCAATGATCCTCTACATATGACAGGAGTACTCTGCCGTGTTATTTCATTAAATAGTTTATTAAGACGCTCCACAAAGACACTGGTCAAAGATTGAAGCATGAAGACATGCCCTCGTGCACAAAGTGAAGTGAGGTGTAGAAGAACTTGAGAACCTCAAGCCCATGTAAAGACTTTAGTGATGTCACACTCGAGTTGTATTCCCAAACACTAAAACAGGAGATTAAAATCCAGCACATGAACGAGAAGATTGATGAGTGTTCTCCTTCTCCTCACCTTGAGTGAAATGAAGGAGATGATTCATGTATGTCTCCGTGCTCCATCATCTGTCAGGAGCTCATCCCTCCCAGCCATATTTCATATCTGCAAAAACCACGTGCCCTTCCCCCACACCGATGACATCATCAGTACAGTAAAAAATGGCGGGAACAGTATCTCACAGAAGCGAGTACACCCCTCACAGTTCCCTTTTGGACGGAGGATTGTCTGTCCATCGTGTGTCTGTGCTTCTCCTTGACATTTGTGCGTCACTGTGCCAGTCTGCACGCACTTTCAACATGTGCTAAATATAGACGCAAAACAGCGGCCGCAGAATGGTTTTAGTCTTGCTAAATCACATTGCACGTGCTATTTGATTACATATGCATCACCTCCTCCCAGTATTGTGTGTGTTCTGATAATAATCAAATATTCTGCATTTACCCTATTTTACCCAATTTTTTCCCCACACTTTGTTCCCTGCGGCTTATAAAAGGGTGCGGCTAATTAATGGATTTGTCTTTGCTAACGGCCATGTTGTTTTGTATTCAACACTGAAAAGGTGTGTTATTGTTTGTGCTATGGCGCCAACTTTTGGACGAGTTCGCTCACTGCAGGTGCTGCGGGTTGAAAATGCACTTCCTGTTTTGTTCTTTCAACCGGAAGTATAACTGTCCGTAGTGTTTTTGCTCGAAAGGACTGTTCATTTATCACTCCAAGCAACATTTGTAAGTTTTACAATATAACTAAAACAATTCTTACTTACTAAACCATCCAATGTGTGATGTCTGTAGGAGTGTTTTCATGCATATTTGTATGTGCTATCTTAATGTAATCAAGCTAGTGCCGTTACCATTAGCTAATATGCTAAAACGTGTACGAGTGCCTGTGTTAGTATTATTAACTTACAATGGCATTATTTTTGTATTGTTTCACAAATTCCTCAGTAAATTCACCAAAACGTCACTGTGGAGTTATTGAGTCTGTTTAGCTGTTTGGAGAGCTAGCTTCCACAGCTAGTATGTCCATGATGATGACTTCTGTTTTGTTTGATCAGCCGTTTTACTGCCGTGTTACAGACATCGTTTGGAAAACATTTAGATACGAAGCTGGTTTAATCCGTCTTTAAACAAGGCAAAAATACATAGAAGCGTAGCTAACATAAAGCTTTTAGCATAACCTGAACAACGTGGGTAGTAAGGTAAAGTCAAACATAAACAGTTGCAACCCACGAACAAAAATTCTGGAAGGACAGGCAGGGTGAGACGGGTATTAAAAGGGGCGTGATTAGTGGCGGCAGCAGCGTGATTAGTGGCGGCAGCAGGTGGGGACACTAATCATTAAACAGAAACTGGTGCGTGTGATCAGCGCACCTTGCAACCAGAACTTAAAAAAAGGAAGGAGTGCTGAAACATATTCATGCGTTTGTTACGTCTTGTCTTGATTATTGTAAAGTATTATTTTCGGGTCTCCCTAAGTCTAGCATTAAAAGATTACAGTTGGTTGAAAATGCGGCAGCTAGATTTATGACACGGACAAGAAAGTAGGATCATATTACGCCTATATTGGCCCACCTGCATTGGCTACTAGTACACTTAAGCCAAAGATCTTCTATAAATGACAGGAGCACTCTGCTCTTTCTTCACAGGTTTACCACAAAAACAGTAGTCAAAGATCTACGAAAGTAGTACAAAGCTGTTTTTTTTCTAAAGATGTGCTGCAAAAACACCAGTCAAAGATCCTCTAAATGTGTCAAAAGTCCTCTGCTGTTTTTAGAGATCCATCCATCCATCCATCTTCTTCCGCTTATCCGAGGTCGGGTCGCGGGGGCAGCAGCCTAAGCAGGGAAGCCCAGACTTCCCTCTCCCCAGCCGCTTCGTCCAGCTCTTCTCGGGGGATCCCGAGGCGTTCCCAGGCCAGCCGGGAGACATAGTCTTCCCAACGTGTCCTGGGTCTTCCCCGTGGCCTCATACCGGTCGGACGTGCCCTAAACACCTCCCTAGGGAGGCGTCCGGGTGGCATCCTGACCAGATGCCCGAACCACCTCATCTGGCTCCTCTCGATGTGGAGGAGCAGCGGCTTTACTTTGAGCTCCCCCCGGATGGCAGAGCTTCTCACCCTATCTCTAAGGGAGAGCCCCGCCACCCGGCGGAGGAAACTCATTTCGGCCGCTTGTTCCCGTGATCTTGTCCTTTTGGTCATAACCCAAAGCTCATGACCATAGGTGAGGATGGGAACGTAGATCGACCGGTAAATTGAGAGCTTTGCCTTCCGGCTCAGCTCCTTCTTCACCACAACGGATCGATACAGCATCCGCATTACTGAAGACGCCGCACCGATCTGCCTGTCGATCTCACGATCCACTCTTCCCTCACTCGTAAACAAGACTCCGAGGTACTTGAACTCCTCCACTTGGGACAGGGTCTCCTCCGCAACCCGGAGATGTCACTCCACCCTTTTCCCTTTTTAGAGATGTGCTTGACAAAGATCCTTCATACGTGACAAGAGCACACTGCAGTTTTTGTTGTTGTTGTTTTTTTTTAAAGACGTGCTGCAAAAACAGTATAGTCAAAGATCCTATATATGACAGGCGAACAAAAATTCCGCAAGGACTGACATGGTGAGACGGGTATAAAAAGGGGCGTGATTAGTGGCGGCAGCAGTTTGGGACACTAATGTGCTGAAACGTGCAACATGTGCATCTCGTCTCGATTACTGTAACATATTATTTTCGGGGCTCCCAATGTCGAGAAGTAAAAGATTACAGTTGTTCAACATTTCTGCTGCTAGACTTTTGACTAGGACAAGAAAGTTGGATCATATTACGCCTATATTGGCCCACCTGCACTGGCTACTAGTACATTTAAGCCAAAGATCTTCTATAAATGACAGGAGCACTCTGCTCTTTTGTTCACATGTTTACCACAAAAACAGTAGTCAAAGATCCTCTATATATGAAAGGAGCACAAGGCTGTTTTTTTCTAAAGATGTGCTGCAAAAACACCAGTCAAAGATCTTCTAAATGTGTCAAGAGCCCTCTACTGTTTTTAGAGATGCGCTGCAGAAAACACTTGACAAAGATTCTTCATACGTGACAGGAGCACTCTGCAGTTTTTTTTTTGTTTTTTTTTTAAAGACGTGTAGCAAAAACAGTATAGTCAAAGATCCTCTATATATGACAGGCGAATAAAAATTCCGCAAGGACTGGCAGGGTGAGACGAGTATAAAAAAGGGGTGTGATTAGTGGCGGCAGCAGGTGGGGACACTAATGTGCTGAAACATACAACATGTACATCTTGTCTTGATTACTGTAACGTATTATTTTCGGGGCTCCCCATTTCGAGAAGTAAAAGATTACAGTTAGTTCAAAATGCTGCTGCTAGACTTTTGACTAGGACAAGAAAGCTGGATCATATTACGCCTACCGTATTTCCTTGAATTAGCGCACCGGCTGTAATTAATTTAAAACCTCTTCTCACTCCGGCGCTTACCAAAAGCATGCGGTAAATTTAGGCATGCGCTTATAAATTTGAGTGTGATGTAAGCATAATCATGACATCGCTTAATGCTGCAATGAATCATCCCGGGAGTTCTTTTTGTTTGGGTCTGAAAAGGCAATTATAACGTGACACTCTTTATTTTTACAAGGGGTCATTCAACAATTACGTACGCATTTTTCTCCAGGATTTTGACCCCAACAACCGTATGCAAAATTTACTATACAAATGATGGTACTTAATTGTGCGCATTTACCCAGGATTTTGCCCCCCAACCCCACCTCCCTTTGCATACGTAATTGTTGAATGGCTCCCAAGTGCCTGCGTTATAACACAGCGGTACAATGTATACCGGTATAATCAATTGTGATATATTATGCTGGATGTTGCACACAGGACTCGGGACATATGTTATGTAGATCTATGCATATATTTTTGTTAAACTATGTCACCAACATTAAAAAATTTTTATTGTTTTGTAAGTAGCGTGCATACATTAGCATTTCTAAAAATAAGTTTACATGCGATTGGTTTTGGCAGCATGTCGTCTGCGCTAATGTGCCGGTGTATAAATGCCAGTATACACACAATAACGATATGTCACAGCCTTTATGAAATATGTCATTGAAAGTCTTAGTCGTTGCCCCCTAAACTTTGTTCATCTAGTACAAATACGTTTATCTAATACAGGAATAAAAGTCCATACAATACATCGTGATTGGCGATAAAACACAAACTCAACAGCCTCGTTTTATTGGCTACAGCCATACACCGGTGTTTGGGTAATCACGGCACCGGGATAGTCTCTGATTGGTCAATCAATCACAGCACCGCTGCTTAGCTCCTCCTCCTCTAATGTTACACACTGTATTCCTTTATCGTGCGGTGAAAGAGATATTGTATGTTCAAGAATTATCGGGAATTAACTGAGCTACCCTTGGCATACTGTATGTAAAAACGCATGAAAAACAAATTGAAAATAAAACATGCTACTTTAATTCTTAACTACAATTGTAACAACAAACATTATCAATCAATGTAAACAACATCCGTGAGGCCAGAGAGAAAATATCATTTGAACTTGAACAAACTGAAAATGTTCTTGTCAGCATTACTGACAGATGCTTCCCCCACTGCACCTTGATGGACATCTACTACTTGTACTACATCCTGTGGAGATCCATCAGTTATTAAGACCTCATCATCTTCAGCGTCGTCCATTTCTCCGTCACCTTGTCCGACATGTACGTCCAAAACTACAGCACCGTCGTTTGAAATAATTTCGTCTGTGTCCGCTTCCTCATCACTCTCATCAGTTTCTACGGCTATGTCTTGGTCTTCATCTGTGTCATCTTGTCTCAGGGGCTGATTGAGGAGGCCGTGTATATCACCCTGATTCTCTACCAGTGCCTTGCTCTTCTCTGACAACTCTTCGCAAGCGTCATGTGCAATGCCCCCTGCTTTCAGCACTCCTATTTCACCATCCTGTGATCCATCTGGGCTTGTTATCCCGCAAACCCGGAAAGATTTCTGGATCATTTCTTGACCAAGCCCTTGCCAAGCAGCTTTCACCCACTTAACCATCAGGACTTTTGTTGGTGGTTTCATGTTACCCCCCTTAGTGTATTATTTTGGTCCGTCACTCATCCATTCCTCATACATAGCTCTGTACGCTGTCTTGAAAGGCTTGTTCCATGAAACATCGGGTGCCTGGATGAGTCCTGCAGATGAAAACATGAATCTAATGAGAATTTGTCACCATGGTATCAAACAACAAATCAATAATATTTAAATATTTTGGTTCATTAAATTGTATATATAATACAGTGAAATGTGAGTGTTTGAATTAAATCATATTTCCTGTGCAACCACCAGGAATGACAGCCATTTTTGTGCTCATGGTCCTGAGCACAGCCTTTGTGGAGTCCTGGATGTGGCATCTGAACGTATCCCACACCAATAGACGTGGGCGGAACGCAATCTGTCCCCATACATCACGAAGCCATTGGTGCGTCAGGTTTTCATTCATCCACCCATTTTTAGACATTGCCACTACAACACCGCTTATTTTGTCCGCTTCTCTATCCCTTCGCACTCCCCTGAAGACAATGAACAGCTTCAGCTTTTGTCCATTGGCCTTTGCTGATAAACACACGGTCACGCGTAACTTCTCATGGCCTGTGGATTTGATTGGGATGCTTTTGGTACCAGTCAGATCCACCGTCGTATCTCCCGGGAGAGCCAGCCAAATTGGCGTCTCGTCCATTGTGCCAATCATGTCGAGTGTGAAGCTGTTCTTGATAAGCAGAGATTGGACATACAAAATAAAGTCCATCAATTTTGGAATTACTTTTTCCGGAATAGCTTGACTAACAGTCGTTCTCTTTCTCAGAGTAAGCCGTGTCTGACAAAGAAGCCTTGGAGCCATCCCCTACTCCCAACAAAAGTTTCTGCTGCCGCATTGTCACGGATACTGGCGTCATTTCTCCATAAATCCATTGCTTCCACTTGAACCATTTTCCTTGTTACTCTTAGTCTCTCACGGCGCTGCTTCACAATCCATTCTAGCAGATTATGCTCCATTGTCTCGCTTACCACTTGTCGGCCTGCGCCTTTCAACCTTTTCCTCTCACTACCAGCACTTCCCAATTCGTATTCCGCCATCAGCTTACCTTCCATACTACACCAATCTCTTATTCTGCGAGCATCTACTCCAAACTTTTGAGCAATTCCCTCCTTAGTCTTCTTTTTAGCATATGCAATAGCTTGGACCTTAAATCCTACTGAATAGCTCTTTATCTTCTTCCCTTTATGTGATTTTAAATTATTGAAATTAGCCTCCTCCATTTTGAAAATGATGCCTTGAAAGGTGACGTGTCACTCGTGACGTGTCACTCGTTTTGTACTGTATACCTCCATCCATCCATCCATCTTCTTCCGCTTATCCGAGGTCGGGTCGCGGGGGCAGCAGCCTAAGCAGGGAAGCCCAGACTTCCCTCTCCCCAGCCACTTCGTCCAGCTCCTCCCGGGGGATCCCGAGGCGTTCCCAGGCCAGCCGGGAAAGATAGCCTTCCCAACGTGTCCTGGGTCTTCCCCGTGGCCTCCTACCGGTCGGACGTGCCCGAAACACCTCCCTAGGGAGGCGCTGCTCCTCTCGATGTAGAGGAGCAGCGGCTTTACTTTAAGCTCCCCCCGGATGACCGAGCCTCTCACCCTATCTCTAAGGGAGAGCCCCGTCACCCGGCGGAGGAAACTCATTTCGGCCGATTGTACCTGTGATCTTGTCCTTTCGGTCATGACCCAAAGCTCATGACCATAGGTGAGGATGGGAACGTAGATCGACCGGTAAATCGAGAGCTTTGCCTTCCGGCTCAGCTCCTTCTTCACCACAACGAATCGATACAGCGTCCGCATTACTGAATAATGTATTGTAATAATGACGATCCGCCTGTCGATCTCACTATCCACTCTTCCCTCACTCGTGAACAAGACTCCGAGGTACTTGAACTCCTCCACTTGGGGCAAGATCAAGTGAGTGCCATCTCCTCCCCAACCCGGAGATGGCACTCCACCCTTTTCCGGGCGAGAACCATGGACTCGCACTCGGAGGTGCTGATTCCCATCCCAGTCGCTTCACACTCGGCTGCGAACCGATCCAGTGAGAGCTGAAGATCTTGGCCAGATGAAGCCATCAGGACCACATCATCTGCAAATAGCAGAGACCTAATCCTGCAGCCACCAAACCAGATACCCTCAACGCCCTGACTGCGCCTAGAAATTCTGTCCATAAAGGTTATGAACAAAATCGGTGACAAAGGGCAGCCTTGGCGGAGTCCAACCCTCACTGGGAACGGGTCCGACTTACTGCCGGCAATGCGGACCAAGCTCTGACACTGATTATACAGGGAGCGAACCGCCACAATCAGACAGTCCGATACCCCATACTCTCTGAGCACTCCCCACAGGACTTCCCGGGGTACACGATCGAATGCCTTCTCCAAGTCCACAAAGCACATGTAGACTGGATGGGCAAACTCCCATGCACCCTCAAGGACCCTGCCGAGAGTATAGAGCTGGTCCACTGTTCCACGACCAGGACGAAAACCACACTGTTCCTCCTGAATCCGAGGTTCGACTAGCCGGCGTAGCCTCCTCTCCAGTACACCTGAATAGACCTTACCGGGAAGGCTGAGGAGTGTGATCCCACGATAGTTGGAACACACCCTCCGGTTCCCCTTCTTAAAGAGAGGAACCACCACCCCGGTCTGCCAATCCAGAGGTACCGCCCCCGATGTCCATGCGATGTTGCAGAGTCTTGTCAACCAAGACAGCCCCACAACATCCAGAGCCTTAAGGAACTCCGGGCGGATCTCATCCACCCCCGGGACCTTGCCACAGAGGAGCTTTTTAACTACCTCGGCAACCTCAGCCCCAGAAATAGGAGAGCCCACCACAGATTCCCCAGGCCCTGCTTCCTCATAGGAAGACGTGCTGGTAGGATTGAGGAGGTCTTCGAAGTATTCCCTCCACCGATCCACAACATCCACAGTCGAGGTCAGCAGAACACCACCCCCACCATATACGGTGTTGATAGTGCACTGCTTCCCCTTCCTGAGGCGGCGGATGGTGGTCCAGAATCGCTTCGAAGCCGTCCGGAAGTCGTTTTCCATGGCTTCCCCGAACTCCTCCCATGTCCGAGTTTTTGCCTCCTCGACCGCTGAAGCCGCACACCGCTTGGCCTGTCGTTATCTGTCTGCTGCCTCTAGAGTCCTATGAGCCAAAAGAGCCCGATAGGACTCTTTCTTCAGCTTGACGGCATCCCTTACCGCTGGTGTCCGCTAGGATTACCGCCACGACAGGCACCAACCATCTTGCGGCCACAGCTCAAATCGGCCGCCCCGACAATAGAGGTACGGAACATCGTCCAATCGGACTCACTGTCCAGTGCTTCCCTCGTGACATGTTCAAAGTGCTTCTGGAGGTGGGAATTGTAACTCTCTCTGACAGGAGACTCTGCCAGGCGTTCCCAGCAAACCCTCACAATGCGTTTGGGCCTGCCAGGTCTGTCTGGCATCCTCCCCCACCATCACAGCCAACTTACCACCAGGTGGTGATCGGTAGAAAGCTCCGCCCCTCTCATCACCCAAGTGTCCAAAACATGAGACCGCAAATCCGATGACACAACTACAAAGTCGATCATGGAACTGCGGCCTAGGGTGTCCTGGTGCCAAGTGCACATATGGACACCCTTATGTTTGAACATGGTGTTTGTTATTGACAATCTGTGACGAGCACCAAAGTCCAATAACAAAACACCACTCGGGTTCAGATCCGGGCGGCCATTCTTCCCAATCACGCCTCTCCAGGTTTCACTGTCCTTGCCAACATGAGCGTTGAAGTCCCCCAGTAGAACGAGGGAATCACCCGGGGGAGCACTCTCCAGTACTCCCTCGAGTGAATCCAAAAAAGGTGGGTACTCTGAGCTGCCGTTTGGCGCGTAAGCGCAAACAACAGTCAGGACCCGTCCCTCCACCCGAAGGCGGAGGCAAGCTACCCTCTCATCCACTGGTTTCAACTCCAACATGCAGGCTTTGAGCCGGGGGGCAACAAGAATTGCCACCCCAGGCCGTTGCCTCTCACTGCCGGCAACGCCAGAGTGGAAGAGAGTCTAGCCCCTCTCAAGAGAACTGGTTCCAGAGCCCTTGCTGTGCGTCGAAGTGAGTCCGACTATATCTAGCCGGAACTTCTCCACCTCACGCACTAGCTCAGGCTCCTTCCCCCCCAGCGATGTGACATTCCACGTCCCAAGAGCTAGCTTATGTAGCCGAGGTTTGGACCGCCAAGTGCCCTGCCTTCGGCTGCCGCCCAGCTCACACTGCACCCGACCTCTATGGCCCCTGCTATGGGTGGTGAGCCAATTGGAGGGGGACCCACGTTGCCTCTCCGGGCTGTGCCCGGCCGGGCCCCATGGGGACAGGCCCGGCCACCAGGCACTCGCCATCGTGCCCCACCTCCGGGCCTGGCTCCAGAGGGGGGCCCCGGTGACCCGCATCCAGGCGAGGGAAATCTGGGTTCTTTGTTCGTGTTCTTCATAGAGGTCTTTGAGCTGCTCTTCATCTGATCCCTCACCTAGGACCAGTTTGCCTTGGGAGACCCTACCAGGGGGCATAGAAGCCCCCGGACAAGATAGCTCCTAGGATCATTGGGACACGCAAACTCCTCTACCACGTTAAGGTGCAAAAAATACGCTGAACGAACATTTGCAATACCGCGAACTGCCGGGTAACGCTAAAAACGTAGTAGGTACATGACTTACCCGGCGGTAATTCTAGGCATGCGCTAATTATTTTGCGAAACGAGTTTGACCCTGCGGTAAATCGAGCCATGCGCATACTATATACCCGGCGGCAATTCAAGGAAATACGGTATATTGGCCACCCGCACTGGCTGCTAGTACACTTAAGCAAAGATATATTCTATAAATGACAGGAGCACTCTGCTCTTTATTCACATGTTTACCACAAAAACAGTAGTCAAAGATCCTCTATATATGAAAGGAGCACAAAGCTGTTTTTTTCTAAAGATGTGCTGCAACAACAGCAGTCAAAGATCCTCTAAATGTGTCTGTTTTTAGAGATGTGCTGCGGAAAACACTTGACAAAGATCCTTCATCCATGACATGAGCATGGTTTTTTTTAAAGACGTGCTGTAAAAACAGTCTAGTCAAAGATCCTTTATATATGACAGGCAAACAAAAATTCTGCAAGTACTGGCAGAGTGAGACGGTTATAAAAAGGGGCGTGATTAGTGGCGGCAGCAGGTAGGGACACTAATCAATAAACAGAAACTGGTGTCTGTGTAATCAGCGCACCTAGCAAGCAAAGGAAGGAGTGCTGAAACATACAACGTGTACGTCTCGTCTCGATTATTGTAACCTATTATTTTCGGGGCTCCCTATGTCCAGAAGTAAAAGATTAAATTTTTTTGAAAATGCTGCTGCTAGACTTTTGACTAGGACAAGAAAGATGTCCTAGTCAATGTCAATCATGTATTGATTGACATTTGAAATAACTTATTAGTTGTTTTTTGGATAAATGGACATGTGTGTCTGCAGTTTTTAAAATGGCCTCAAGGGCTTCTCGGGTCAAGTCTGACATGATGCAGACATTCCCAGAACTGAAATAGATTGAAGCCGGGAAGTATTTGTCCCAGTGACCCACTTTAGTCGACTGTAGTCCACATCCAGCTGGGAACGGTGCGATGTTGGAGGGCAAAGACCGGCTCCGATTTCTCGCAGTTTGTCTTGGACTTAGACTTAGACAAACTTTAATGATCCACAAGGGAAATTGTTCCCAAGGGAAATTGGGAAAATCTTGCAGCAGGAAGTTGTTCAAAGATCCTTTTTTAATGTCTGTAAATATTACATGACAGACAGGAATCTGCATCAAGGATGGAAACTAATTTTTATAATATGACAAGGCACGTCCCGATACCACTTTTTCCACTTCCAATGCGAAGTATTGGCCGATATCGATATTGAGCCGATACGATATAAGCAGGAATCAAACATACTTGTATTATTTTGTAGTGTGGGATGTTAGAAAAGGCTTGGTCAAGTGAAATAGGTCAACCAGAGAACAGCGGCAGGGATGGAAAACACTAAGCTATTTATTATTAAACATCTGGAATGGACTTTTGCTGTTTTAAAAGGGTCATATTATGATTTTTTTTTTTTCCCATACTTAAAACACTTCTTTGTGGTTTACGTCAGTGTTTATTAACCATAGGGCCGGGACTCGTTGTCGGGCCGTGAGCGTGTTTCTCAGCTGTATGGGCCGCTGCAGCATTCAGTTGTAATACACCTTTCTACCACTTGTGGTAGTACTGACAATCTCAAACAAGTGGAGGAAGTCTGGAGCTAACGTCATAGAGAAGTTTCTTTAGGGCAACAAATATGACTAAAGTGGTGAAGCTGTATTCTCATTTGCACTTTAATTTCATTGTTACAGTTATGTTAAGAAACGTACATAAAAAATGTTTAACTTAATTTTTATGTTTTTTTTATAAGGAACAAACATACATAGACTTGATTAAACTATATGGTATTTGAACTAAAAACAAACAAAAACAAAGTATAATTGCATTTTGTTTAAAATAAATAAAATAATAAAACAAACTTAATAATGACAATAGATAATCATAACAAAACATGCGTGTGGGAGCATACATATTGTCTACCTTTCCAGTAGGCTGCTTATTGTAAGAAACTTATACTATCATTATTTATTATTAATTTAGTTAGAATGTATTTATTATAGCATATATATATATATATATATTATATATATATATATATATATATATATATATATATATATTTATATATATATATATATATATATATATATATATATATATATATATATATATATATATATATATATATATATATATATATATATATATATATATATATATATATATATATATACACATATATATGTATATGTATATATATGCATGGTATATAGTAGTATGAGAAAAAGACAAATGGACCCAAAATGCCTGTTTCGTGGTCTCTCACTCACTTTCGAAACAGGCACATGTTGGGATGAACCTGTAATCCATTTGTATTTTTCTTCTCATACTACTATATATTTATATACGTATATATATATATATATATATATATATATATATATATATATATATATATATATATATATATATATATATATATATATATATATATGTATATATATATATATATATATATATATATATATATATATATATATATATATATATATATATATATATATATATACACATACTGTACATGTATACATAAATATATATACATATATACACAGTTACACACACACATATACTGATATATGTGTGTGTGTGTGTGTGTATATATATATATATATATATGTATATATATATATATATATATATATATATATATATATATATATATATATATATATATATATATATATATATATATATATATATATACAAACCCCGTTTGAGTTGGGAAATTGTGTTAGATGTAAATATAATGTTTGGGACACTCGGGTGAAGAGAGGGGCGGAGCTTTCTACCGATCACCACCTGGTGGTGAGTTGGCTGCGATGGTGGGGGAGGATGCCGAACAGACCTGGCAGGCCCAAACGCATTGTGAGGGTTTGCTGGGAACGCCTGACAGAGTCTCCTGTCAGAGAGAGTTACAATTCCCACCTCCGGAAGGGGAAGCAGTGCACTATCAACACCGTGTATGGTGAGGATGGTGTTCTGCTGACCTCGACTGCGGATGTTGTGGATCGGTGGAGGGAATACTTCGAAGACCTCCTCAATCCCAACAACACGTCTTCCTATGAGGAAGCAGTGCCAGGGGAATCTGTGGTGGGCTCTCCTATTTCTGGGGCTGAGGTTGCTGAGGTAGTTAAAAAGCTCCTCGGTGGCAAGGCCCTGGGGGTGGATGAGATCCGCTCGGAGTTCTTTAAGGCTCTGGATGCTGTGGGGCCGTCTTGGTTGACAAGACTCTGCAGCATCGCGTGGACATCGGGGGGGCGGTACCTCTGGATTGGCAGACCGGGGTGGCGGTTCCTCTCTTTAAGAAGGGGAACCGGAGGGTGTGTTCTAACTATCGTGGGATCACACTCCTCAGCCTTCCCGGTAAGGTCTATTCGGGTGTACTGGAGAGGAGGCTACGCCGAATAGTCGAACCTCGGATTCAGGAGGAACAGTGTGGTTTTCATCCTGGTCGTGGAACTGTGGACCAGCTCTATACTCTCGGCAGGGTCCTTGAGGGCGCATGGGAGTTTGCCCCACCAGTCTACATGTGCTTTGTGGACTTGGAGAAGGCATTCAACCGTGTCCCTCTGGAAGTCCTGTGGGGAGTGCTCAGAGAGTATGGGGTATCGGACTGTCTGATTGTGGCGGTCCGCTCCCTGTATGATCAGTGTCAGAGCTTGATCCGCATTGCCGGCAGTAAGTCGGACAATATAATCATAATGGGGGACTTTAATATCCATATGAATACCCCATCGGACCCTCAGTGCGTGGCGCTCCAAACCATAATTGATAGCTGTGGTCTTACACAAATAATACATGAACCCACGCATCGCAACGGTAATACAATAGATCTAGTGCTTGTCAGGGGTGTCACCACCTCCAAAGTTATGATACTTCCATGTACTAAAGTAATGTCCGATCATTACCTTATAAAATTTGAAGTTTTGACTCATTGTCAACAAGCTAATAACAATAATAACTGCTATAGCGGCCGCAACATTAATGCTGCCACAACGATGACTCTTGCTGACCTACTGCCTTCGGTAATGGCACCATTCCCAAATTATGTCGGCTCTATTGATAACCTCACTAACAACTTTGACGATGCCTTGCGCGAAATTATTGATAGTATAGCACCGCTAAAGCAAAAAAGGGCCCCTAAAAGGCGCACCCCTGTCAAGACTAGGTCTCTGGCGTGGTTTGCTCTCCCGTGGTGCAAATGAATTGGACCATACGTGGCGTGCAGGTGAGGACATGTTTAATCTTTTAACTCAAACAAAAAGGTATAAACAAAAAGCGCTCACCGCAGAGGAAAAAACTTGACTATGACAAAACAAAAGGCGCGCACAATGGCGGAGAACTATGAACATTAAACAAAAACTTACGTGACAAGGAACTGTGAACATGGCATGAATGTGATGTCGCCAGGACGAACAACAGAAACAGAAATGCCTATATAGTGACATGATAAGTGAAAACAGGTGCGTGACTAACTGTGAACAGGTGCGTGACATGACAATGTGAAAACGTGAGACAGGTGTGTGTGAGTCCAAACGTGGAACAGATGAAACTAATGAGTAACCATGGAAACAAAACAAAACCAGGAAGTGAAACCAGGAACTAAAAAGTGTCCAAAAACCAAGCAAAACAAAAACAAGATCAACACAGACATGACAGAGTCCCCCCCTTACGGACAGATCCCAGATGTCCAAAAACAAAACACAAAACAGGATCAAGAGTCATGGGAGGGCGGGAGGGGAACATGGCGGTGGGTCGCCAGGCCAAGTGGCCCCGAATCCACCGAGGCAGGATCAGGTGGCGGCGACGCGTAGACCGCCGCTGTACCTGACGAGGTGGGCGACCCGGGAATGGCCATATCCATGGCCGATGAGGAGGTGGGCGCACTTGGCGTGGCGGACGACCAGGCAGTGGCCACCTTCGTGGCAGACGAGGAGGCAGGCGTGTCGTCATCATGGCAGGCGGCGAAGCTTGGCGTGGCGCGTCAGGCGGCGAAGCTTGGCGTGGCGGGTCTTTGTCTTGGCATGGGTGGTCTTGGCCTTGGCGGTCTTGGTCTTGGCAGCGTGGGTCATGGTCTTGGTCTTGGCGTGGTTGGTCTTGGCGTGGTTGGTCTTGGCGTGGTTGGTCTTGGCGTGGCGGTGCTTGGACTTGGTCTTGGTCTTGGTCACTTGGCGGGTCTTGGTCTTGGTCACTTGGCGGGTCTTGGTCTTGGTCACTTGGCGGGTCTTGGTCTTGGTCACTTGGCGGTTCTTGGTCACTTGGCGGTTCTTGGTCTTGGTCACTTGGCGGGTCTTGGTCTTGGCTTTGGTCTTGGCGTGGGGCAGCCACGGGCGGCACTTGGCGGCGTGGGGCTGCGACGGGCTGCGACGGGCGGCACTTGGCGGCGTGGGGCAGCCACGGGCGGCACTTGGCGGCGTGGGGCTGCGACGGGCGGCACTTGGCGGCGTGAAGCTGCGACTGGCGGCACTTGGCGGCGTGAAGCTGCGACTGGCGGCACTTGGCGTCGTGAAGCTGCGACTGGCGGCACTTGGCGTCGTGAAGCTGCGACTGGCGGCACTTGGCGTCGTGAAGCTGCGACTGGCGGCGCTTGGCGTCGTGAAGCTGCGACTGGCGGCGCTTGGCGTCGTGAAGCTGCGACTGGCGGCGCTTGGCGTCGTGAAGCTGCGACTGGCGGCGCTTGGCGTCGTGAAGCTGCGACTGGCGGCGCTTGGCATGGAGCAGGTACTGGCGGCGCTTGGCGTGGAGCAGGTACTGGCGGCGCTTGGCGTGGAGCAGGTACTGGCGGCGCTTGGCGTGGAGCAGGTACTGGTGGCGCTTGGCGTGGAGCAGGTACTGGTGGCGCTTGGCGTGGAGCAGGTACTGGTGGCGCTTGGCGTGGAGCTGGGCGTGGAGCAGGTGGATCTTGGCATGGTCGAAAAACTGGTGGTGGGGGTCGTGCTGGTGGCTGTGGCTTGGCAGGTCGAAAGACAGGTGGTGGGGGTCGTGCTGGTGGCTGTGGCTTGGCGTGACGAAGCTGACCCGCCCCACCTGAACAATTCCCAGCCCTAGCCCCCCCCTCAAGGAGCGGATCCCAGACGCGCTCCCCGCGGTCTGGAACCGTCTTTTGGGGTGGGTGGAGGGAGGTTGGGAGGAGGGTAGAATCCTCCCCTCCAAACTGTCCAAAAAGTCTCTCTTTTTCTACCTGGGAATTTATGAGTGAGAAATGTTTTTCTTGTGACGTGGGCGTGACTTGAGTCCTGGGGGGCGGGTGATCCAAAGAAAAGGAATTCAGGAAAAAAAATCTTGGTCTATGATGTCATCCTGGCTAAGCCGGGCAGGCTGTGGCCCATTTCCGCCCGGAGGGGGAGGAGCTTGCAGGAGCGCAGCGTGCTGTCCGCTCACCTTCCCTGACGTCCTCGGTCTGGAGTGCCGCTTCCGGGACAGAGATGACGTGCCAACGTCCCCGGGCCAAAGGGAGCTGATCGGCACCAGTTTGCCGGTCGGACCCCACATGAGATCCCTGCGCTCCATGGGGGAATGGCGGAGTGTCTCGGCTTCCATGGCGCGCAGGACCTCCCACGTTCCTTTGTCCAATCTTGCGGGAGAGCTCTTATGCTGGCGACATCTGTCAAGACTAGGTCTCTGGCGTGGTTTGCTCTCCCGTGGTGCAAATGAATTGGACCATACGTGGTGTGCAGGTGAGGACATGTTTAATCTTTTAACTCAAACAAAAAGGTATAAACAAAAAGCGCTCACCGCAGAGGAAAAAACTTGACTATGACAAAACAAAAGGCGCGCACAATGGCGGAGAACTATGAACATTAAACAAAAACTTACGTGACAAGGAACTGTGAACATGGCATGAATGTGATGTCGCCAGGACGAACAACAGAAACAGAAAAGCCTGTATATAGTGACATGATAAGTGAAAACAGGTGCGTGACTAACTGTGAACAGGTGCGTGACATGACAATGTGAAAACGTGAGACAGGTGTGTGTGAGTCCAAACTTGGAACAGATGAAACTAATGAGTAACCATGGAAACAAAACAAAACCAGGAAGTGAAACCAGGAACTAAAAAGTGTCCAAAAACCAAGCAAAACAAAAACAAGATCAACACAGACATGACAACCCCATGGTTTACAGAAGAAATTAGAGCTCATAAATTATCATGTAGAAAACTGGAACGCAAATGGCGCGCGACTAAACTTGAGGTTTTCCATCAAGCATGGAGTGATAGTTTAATAACTTATAAACGCATGCTTACCTTAGCTAAAACTAAATACTACTCAAATCTCATTCGCCTCAACAAAAACGATCCTAAATTTCTGTTTAGTACAGTAGCATCGCTAACCCAACAAGGGACTCCTCCCAGTAGCTCCACCCACTCGGCAGATGATTTTATGAATTTCTTTAATAAGAAAATTGAACTCATTAGAAAGGAGATTAAAGACAACGCATCCCAGCTACAACTGGGTTCTATTAACACAAATACGACTGTATATACGACGGACACTGCCCTCCAAAATAGTCTCTCTATTTTTGATGAAATAACATTAGAGGAATTATTACAGCGTGTAAGTGGGATAAAACAAACAACATGTTTACTTGACCCACTTCCTGGGAAACTTATCAAGGAACTGTTTGTATTATTAGGTCCATCAGTGTAAATATTATAAACTTATCACTTTCCTCCGGCACTGTTCCCCTAGCATTCAAAAAAGCGGTTATTGTCCAAAAGACCTAACCTCGATCCTGACCTCATGGTAAACTACCGACCGGTCTCCCACCTTCCGTTTATTTCCAAAATTCTCGAAAAAATTGTTGCACAGCAGCTAAATGAACACTTAGTGACTAACAATCTATGTGAACCTTTTCAATCCGGTTTCAGGGCAAATCACTCTACGGAGACAGCCCTCGCAAAAATGACTAATGATCTATTGCTAACGATGGATTCTGATGCGTCATCTATGTTGCTGCTTCTTGATCTTAGCGCCGCTTTCGATACCGTCGATCATAATAATATTCTATTAGAGCGTATCAAAACACGTATTGGTATGTCAGACTTTGCCTTGTCTTGGTTTAACTCTTATCTTACTGACAGGATGCAGTGCGTCTCCCATAACAATGTGACCTCGGACTATGTCAAGGTAACGTGCGGAGTTCCCCAGGGTTCGGTTCTTGGCCCTGCACTCTTTAGTATTTACATGCTGCCGCTGGGTGACATCATACGCAAGTACGGTGTTAGCTTTCACTGTTATGCTGATGACACTCAACTCTACATGCCCCTAAAGCTGACCAACACACCGGATTGTAGTCAGCTGGAGGCGTGTCTTAATGAAATTAAACAATGGATGTCCGCTAACTTTTTGCAACTCAACGCTAAGAAAACGGAAATGCTGATTATCGGTCCTGCTAGACACCAACATCTATTTAATAATACCACCTTAACATTTGACAACCAAACAATTACACAAGGCGACTTGGTAAAGAATCTGGGTATTATCTTCGACCCAACTCTCTCGTTTGAGTCACACATTAAGAGTGTTACTAAAACGGCCTTCTTTCATCTCCGTAATATCGCTAAAATTCGTTCCATCTTGTCCACTAGCGACGCTGAGATCATTATTCATGCGTTCGTTACGTCTCGTCTCGATTATTGTAACGTATTATTTTCGGGTCTCCCTATGTCTAGCATTAAAAGATTACAGTTGGTACAAAATGCGGCTGCAAGGCTTTTGACAAAAACAAGAAAGTTTGATCATATTACGCCTATACTGGCTCACCTGCACTGGCTTCCTGTGCACTTAAGATGCGACTTTAAGGTTTTACTACTTACGTATAAAATACTACACGGTTTAGCTCCAGCCTATCTCGCCGATTGTATTGTACCATATGTCCCGACAAGAAATCTGCGTTCAAAGAACTCCGGCTTATTAGTGATTCCCAGAGCCAAAAAAAAGTCTGCGGGCTATAGAGCGTTTTCTATTCAGGCTCCAGTACTCTGGAATGCCCTCCCGGTAAAAGTTAGAGATGCTACCTCAGTAGAAGCATTTAAGTCCCATCTTAAAACTCATTTGTATAATCTAGCCTTTAAATAGACCCCTTTTTTTTAGACCAGTTGATCTGCCGTTTCTTTTCTTCTCTCCTCTTCTCCACTGTCCCTTGCGAGGGGGAGTTGCATAGGTCCGGTGGCCATGGATGAAGTGCTGGCTGTCCAGAGTCGGGACCCCGGGTGGACCACTAGCCTGTGCATCGGTTGGGGACATCTCTGCACTGCTGACCCGTCTCCGCTCGGGATGGTTTCCTGTTGGCCCCGCTGTGGACTGGACTCCCGCTGATGTGTTGGATCCACTGTGGACTGGACTTTCACAATGTTATGTCAGACCCACTCGACATCCATTGCTTTCGGTCTCCCCTAGAGGGGGGGGGGGGGGGGTTACCCACATATGCGGTCCTCTCCAAGGTTTCTCATAGTCATTCACCGACGTCCCACTGGGGTGAGTTTTTCCTTGCCCGTATGTGGGCTCTGTACCGAGGATGTCGTTGTGGCTTGTACAGCCCTTTGAGACACTTGTGATTTAGGGCTATATAAATAAACATTGAACATTGAGGGTTGGACTCCGCCAAGGCTGCCCTTTGTCACCAATTCTGTTCATAATTTTTATGGACGGAATTTCTAGGCGCAGTCAAGGCGTTGAGGGGATCTGGTTTGGTGGCTGCAGGATTAGGTCTCTGCTTTTTGCAGATGATGTGGTTCCTATGGCTTCATCTGGCCAGGATCTTCAGCTCTCACTGGATCGGTTCGCAGCTGAGTGTGAAGCGACTGGGATGAGAATCAGCACCTCCAAGTCCGAGTCCATGGTTCTCGCCCGGAAAAGGGTGGAGTGCCATCTCCGGGTTGCAGAGGAGACCCTGCCCTAAGTGGAGGAGTTCAAGTACCTCGGAGTTTTGTTCACGAGTGAGGGAAGAGTGGATCGTGAGATCGACAGGCGGATCGGTGCAGCATCTTCAGTAATGCAGACGCTGTATCGATCCTTTGTGGTGAAGAAGGAGCTGAGCCGGAAGGCAAATCTCTCAATTTACCGGTTGATCTACGTTCCCATCCTCACCTATGGCCATGAGCTTTGGGTTATGACCGAAAGAATAAGATCACGGGTACAAGCGGCCGAATGAGTTTCCTCCGCCGGGTTGCGGGGCTCTCCCTTAGAGATAGGGTGAGAAGCTCTGCCATCCGGGGGGAGCTCAAAGTAAAGCCGCTGCTCCTCCACATCGAGAGGAGCCAGATGAGGTGGTTCGGGCATCTGGTCAGGATGCCACCCGAACGCCTCCCTAGGGAGGTGTTTCGGGCACGTCCGACCGGTAGAAGGCCTCGGGGAAGACCCAGGACACGTTGGGAAGACTATGTCTCCCGGCTGGCCTGGTAATGCCTCGGGATCCCCCGGGAGGAGCTGGACGAAGTGGCTGGGGAGAGGGAAGTCTGGGCTTCCCTGCTTAAGCTGCTGCCCCCGCGACCCGACCTCGGATAAGCGGAAGAAGATGGATGGATGGATGGATGGTAAATATAAACAGAATACAATGATTTGCAAATCCTTTTCAACCCATATTCAATTGAATGCACTACAAAGACAAGATAGTTGATGTTCAAACTCATAAACTTTTTTTTTTTTTTGCAAATAATAATTAACTTAGAATTTCATGGCTGCAACACGTGCCAAAGTAGTTGTGAAAGGGCATGTTCACCACTGTGTTACATGGCCTTTCCTTTTAACAACACTCAGTAAACATTTGGGAACTGAGGAGACAGTTTTTAAGCTTCTCAGGTGGAATTCTTTCCCATTCTTGCTTGATGTACAGCTTAAGTTGTTCAACAGTCCGGGGTCTCCGTTGTGGTATTTTAGGCTTCATAATGCGCCACACATTTTCAATGGGAGTCAGGTCTGGACTACAGGCAGGCCATTCTAGTATCCGCACTCTTTTACTATGAAGCCACGTTGATGTAACACGTGGCTTGGCATTGTCTTGCTGAAATAAGCTGGGGCGTCCATGGTAACGTTGATTGGATGGCAACATATGTTGCTCCAAAACCTGTATGTACCTTTCAGCATTAATGGCGCCTTCACAGATGTGTAAGATACCCATGTCTTGGGCACTAATACACCCCCATACCATCACAGATGCTGGCTTTTCAACTTTGCGCCTAGAACAGGGGTCACCAACGCGGTGCCCGCGGGCACCAGGTAGCCCGTAAGGACCAGATGAGTAGCCAGCTGGCCTGTTCTAAAAATAGCTCAAATAGCAGCACTTACCAGTGAGCTGCCTCTATTTTTTAAATTGTATTTATTTACTAGCAAGCTGGTCTCGCTTTGCCCGACATTTTTAATTCTAAGAGAGACAAAACTCAAATAGAATTTGAAAATCCAAGAAAATATTTTAAAGACTTGGTCTTCACTTGTTTAAATAAATTAATTATTTTTTTTACTTTGCTTCTGATAACTTTCAGAAAGACAATTTTAGAGAAAAAATACAACCTTAAAAAGGATTTTTAAACACATATACCTTTTTACCTTTTAAATTCCTTCCTCTTCTTTCCTGACAATTTAAATCAATGTTCAAGTAAATTTATTTTTTTTATTGTAAAGAATAATAAATACATTTTAATTTAATTCTTCATTTTAGCTTCTGTTTTTTCGACGAAGAATATTTGTGAAATATTTCTTCAAATTTATTATGATTAAAATTCCAAAAAATTATTCTGGCAAATCTAGAAAATCTGTAGAATCAAATTTAAATCTTATTTCAAAGTCTTTTGAATTTCTTTTAAATTTTTTGTTCTGGAAAATCTAGAAGAAATAATGATTTGTCTTTGTTAGAAATATAGCTCGGTCCAATTTGTTATAGATTCTAAAAAAGTGCAGATTGGATTTTAACCTATTTAAAACATGTCATCAAAATTCTAAAATTAATCTTAATCAGGAAAAATTACTAATGATGTTCCATAAATTATTTTTTTTTTTTAGCTAGTTTTTCTCTTCTTTTTTTCGGTTGAATTTTGAATTTTAAAGAGTCGAAATTGAAGATAAACTATGTTTCAAAATTTAATTGTCATTTTTTTCGTGTTTTCTCCTCTTTTAAACCGTTCAATTAAGTGTAAATATCATTGATTATTAATAATAACAGAGTTAAAGGTAAATTGAGCAAATTGGCTATTTCTGGCAATTTATTGAAGTGTGTATCAAACTGGTAGCCCTTCGCATTAATCACTACCCAAGAAGTAGCTCTTGCTTTCAAAAAGGTTGGTGACCCCTGGCCTAGAACAATCCGGATAGTTATTTTCCTCTTTGGTCCGGAGGACACGACGTCCACAGTTTACAAAAACAATTTGAAATGTGGATTCGTCAGACCACAGAACACTTTTCCACTTTGTATCAGTCCATCTTAGATGAGCTCAGGCCCAGCGAAGCCGACGGCGTTTCTGGGTGTTGTTAATAAACGGTTTTCGCCCTTTCATAGGAGAGTTTTAACTTGCACTTACAGGTGTAGCGACCAACTGTAGTTACTGACAGTGGGTTTCTGAAGTGTTCCTGAGCCCATGTGGTGATATCCTTTACACACTGATGTCGCTTGTTGATGCAGTACAGCCTGAGGGATCGAAGGTCACGGGCTTAGCTGCTTACGTGCAGTGATTTCTCCAGATTCTCTGAACCCTTTGATGATATTACGGACCGTAGATGGTGAAATCCCTAAATTCCTTGCAATAGCTGGTTGAGAAAGGTTTTCCTTAAACTGTTCAACAATTTGCTCACGCATTTGTTGACATAGTGGTGACCCTCGCCCCATCCTTGTTTGTGAATGACTGAGCATTTCATGGAATCTACTTTTATACCCAATCATGGCACCCACCTGTTCCCAATTTGCCTGTTCACCTGTGGGATGTTCCAAATTAGTGTTTGATGAGCATTCCTCAACTTTATCAGTATTTATTGCCACCTTTCCCAACTTCTTTGTCACGTGTTGCTGGCATCAAATTCTAAAGTTAATGATTATTTGCAAAAAAAAAAAAGTTTATCAGTTTGAACATCAAATATGTTGTCTTTGTAGCATATTCAACTGAATATGGGTTGAAAATGATTTGAAAATCATTGTATTCCGTTTATATTTACATCTAACACAATTTCCCAACTCATATGGAAACGGGGTTTGTAGCTACAAACTGTAGTTATTGACTGTGGTTTTCTGAAGTGTTCCTGAGCCCATGTGGTGATATCTCTTACACACTGATCTCACATTTTGATGCAGTACCGCCTGAGGGATCGAAGGTCATGGGCATTGCTGCTTACGTGCAGTGATTTCTCCAGATTCTCTGAACCTTTAGATATTACGGACCGTATATGCTGAAATCCCTAAATTCCTTGCAATGGCTCGTTGTGAAATGTTGTTCTTAAAGTGTTCGACAATTTGCTCACGCATTTGTCCACAAAGTGGACAATGGTTGCCCCATCCTTGTTTGTGAATGACTGAGCATTTCATGGAAGCTGCTTTTATATGCAATCATGGCACCCACCTGTTCCCAATTAGCCTCTTCACCCTTGGGATGTTCCAAATAAGTGTTTGATGAGCATTCCTCAACTTTCTCAGTCTTTTTTGCCACTTGTGCCAGCTTTTTTGAAACATGTTGCAAGCATCAAATTCCAAGTGAGCTAATATTTGCAAAAAATAACAAAGTTTACCAGTTCAAATGTTAAATATCTTGTCTTTGCAGTCTATTCAATTGAATATAGGTTGAAAAGGATTTGCAAATCATTGTATTTTGTTTTTATTTACGAATTACACAACGTGCCAACTTCACTGGTTTTGGGTTTTGTTTTTCGGATGATTTCTTTGTGGTCAGAATGCTGTCATTCAGTAGAAAATTAAAAATTCTAATTAGTTTTATAAGGCGGTCTGTCATAACTTTTTTAGCATTCATTCAGACAATATTGTGAGGTTTTGTATTAGTGTTCCTAAATATAGGACTCAAACACACACATATTGTACAGCAGATTGTCACAGTTTATATATGTGTGTGTGTGTGTGTGTGTGTGTGTATATTAATATATATATATATATATATATATATATATATATATATATATATATATATATATATATATATATATATATATATATATATATATATGTATGTATATATATATATATATATATATATATATATATATATATATATATATATATATATATATATATATATATATATATATATATATATATATATATATACATACAAATAGATAGATAGATAGATATACCGGCCCCCAGACACATTTTCTGCTCTAAATGTGGCCCCTGAGGCAAAATAATTGCCCAGGCCTGCTGTAAGAGCTAACTGACGGTCTTTTGTGTCCAAGCATGCAGTATCCAGCAATTTGAAAGCCAAAACTGCATCAGGATGTTCCGTGTTGTACTTACACACGCGAGAATAACGCTGTTCAAAGTCGATAATCGATAATGGATACACTGGAGTGTTTGTAATCCGGTCAAAGTTTGAATAAGCTTCATAAGTTTGGTCCTTTTCTTCTTTAAGTGTCTAGTTTCCCTAGCAAAGTTGTCATGTCATTGTCTTTATCCAAATCGTCTACTGGTATTTCCATCGTTTAAGCGCAAAAATTATGACCGTAGTGGTGAAGCTGTATTTTAGTTTGCACTTAAATTGTATTGACCGTTTAGTTAGGAAACATATTCATTATTATTTATGAATAGTTCAGGTGATATATGTTAGCACTAAATAATTGAATGTAAATATATTTTTCATCAGTTATTTATTCATGCAGTATATTTGATTAGTATTTATTTTTGTAATCAGCCTGACCTAAGCCTTGGCAATAATCTTTGTGTTTAACACATGCTTTCATTCATTTGACAAGGTTTAAGTAATTTAGATATAATTTTTGAATACGATTGAAATCGAGAGAAAGGGCCCCGGACCCCTCTTTAGAGGAAAAGTTGGGCCCCGAGGTCAAAAAGGTGAAGAACCCCTGGTATAAAGTATAGATTATGTATATTATTCTAAAATGATATCAGTAGACATCATAAATCAATTGCAAACGTCAGCTTTGTTACTTAATACTGCAGCGCATCGTACGTGCTGCTGAGAAGGTGATAGGCTGCAAGCTCCCATCCCTCCAGGACTTGTTCTCCTCCAGGACCAGGAGGCGTGTGGGTCGGATAACAGCTGACTCTTCTCCCCCTGGACACAAACTATTCTCCCCTCTCCCCTCAGGCAGGAGACTACGCTCCATCCAGACCCACACCTCCCGCCACCTGAACAGTTTTTTCCCCTCGGCCATCAGGCAAATGAACAATAACTCCTAACAGTAGCTCTTTGAATTCCTTGAATTCCTTGAATTCCTTCTAAGTCTATAACAAGATCTGATAGCTCAGTTACAGCTCTTTTTATTACCAAATATGTGTTATATGTGTTTTATGTTGCACGATTGCACCAAGAAAAATTCCTAGTTTGTGAACCCATTCTCAAACAATGGCAATAAAACTATTCTGATTCTGATTTAATAATAACTCTAACTTAAGGTTTTGCCCGTGGCTTTATTCGGCAACTGCCATCTTCTCTGACCCCACAGGATAACCACTACAACACTTCCTGTTCCGCCCTTTACAACAATACTCCCTTCACAATAATGAACAATAATAATATTAATAAAATGTACACAAATTAGTCTATTTCTTAACAGCTGTACAGATGCCGAGTAATTACAGTCACCTAATAAAAAAAAGTTAATTTGAGGTACGACATGTATTGATTAAGTTCCACAGCAAACATTCAGTCAGTACAACAGAAGGCACTACTTACGGACATTGTGTATTTGGAGCACTAGATTGTGTGTACTACAGTATATTTACACAATATATTTCTTTACATATTGCAGTTTCTACACTCGATTTGCCACCAAACTCAGTCTGCTCAAAATATGAAAACACTTTGTGTGGAATAAGAATAATCCTCCTGTCACACATTGTATAATTACATTCTCGAAATTGTCTTATCGCCTGCATTTATGTCATGTAAAACTCACTTTGACCCCTGGAGGCAGACATGCACCACCGTCTCACCGACACACCCATTGCTTGAATTAGAGTGAGTCGAACCAGAAAATTACAAATGTCCCTATTGACATGCACCGACATAAGAAGTGACATTTCCTTTTGCCTCTTATGGCCAAAATGGGTACTGCAGAAAACCACTACAATATACATTTATATATATATATATATATATATATATATATATATATATATATATATATATATATATATATATATATATATATATATATATATATATATATATATATATATATATATATATATATATATATACAATGTACGTATGTATGTATATATATTAAAGTTAAAGTTCCAATGATTGTCACACACACACTAGGTGTGGTGAAATTTGTCCTCTGCATTTGACCCATCCCCATGTTCACCCCCTGGGAGGTGAGGGGAGCAGTGAGCAGCAGGGTGTGCCACGCTCGGGATACATTTGGTGATTTAACCCCCAATTCCAACCATTGATGCTGAATGCCAAGCAGGGAGGCAATGGTCCCATTTTTTGTAGTCTTTGGTATGACTCGGCTGGTCATATATTTATATATATATATATATATATATATATATATATATATATATATATATATATATATATATATATATATATATATATATATATATATATATATATATATATATATATATATATATATATATATATATATATACATATATATATAACTCACAACCTCCCAGTCTCAGGGCGGACACTCTAACCACAAGTCCAAGTCCACTGAGCTGGTTATATATATATATATATATATATATATATATATATATATATATATATATATATATATATATATATATATATATATATATATATATATATATATATATATATATATATATATATATATATATATATATATATATATATATATACTGTATACGTGTATGTATATATACTGTATACGTGTATGTATATATGTTACTTTTCGTGCACTCAGCTTTTGGCCCATTGCCAAAATGTTTTTGCCCAATGAGGCCCCCAAGTCAAAAGGTAAGTACACCACACATGTGCGTTGCCGTACATGCTCCTCTGCTCGTAAAACCAGCAATGTTAGCGCCATCATGCCTGTAAAAAAAGGCATGGGTATTTTTCAGAAGCAAAATAGTAATGTATACTATGGCGTGGCAAAGTTGGTAGAGTGGCTGTGCCAGCAATCGGAGGGTTGCTGGTTACTGGGGTTCAATCCCCACCTTCTACCATCCTAGTCACGTCCGTCGTGTCCTTGGGCAAGACACTTCACCCTTGCTCCTGATGGGTGCTGGTTAGCGCCTTGCATGGCAGCTCCCGCCATCAGTGTGTGAATGTGTGTGTGAATGGGTGAATGTGGAAATACTGTCAAAGCGCTTTGAGTACCTTGAAGGTAGAAAAGCGCTATACAAATATAACACATTTATCATTTATTCATCAAATGTGTACACATACACACACACACACACACATATACACTGTATATAAATGTGTACATGTATATGTGTATATGTATATATATATATATATATATATATATATATATATATATATATATATATATATATATATATATATATATATATATATATATATATATATATACATATATGTGTGTGTGTATATATATATATATATATATATATATATATATATATATATATATATATATATATATATATATATATATATATATATATATTATATTTATATAATCCGACTGCATGTAAAGTAAAAATATATGTGTATATATATCTGTGTATGTGTGTGTATATATATATACACACAACACACACACACTTATATAGCCACTCCTACCTCGTTTACTTTCATGACAACCTTCTTAAAGTTTTGTAATCAATCAGAAATGTCAAGCAGCTAAAATGTGGCAGTGCGGAGAGTGTTTTGCAATTTTTCCCATCGTACATTGCATTGGATTTAAATGGGTGTCACTTTGAATTATGCATTGTGCGTGGACATTTTTTTTTAATATCCACAAAGTTCAGTGAGCAGGTTGTGTTATGTGGAACCATGTGTGTTAACTTCTTGTGTTGGTTTATTTGCGCCATGAGTGGGAAAGGTTGTTTGGATTGGGTCGTATGTAAACATGCTATGCTAAACACACTTCAAAGTGCAATTCATGGTCTTTGACATGAGTTACTCACATTGTCCGTAAGTCGGTAGCAAAGTTGCAGCAATTACTCTGTCAGTGATTTAAAAAAGGGTTGAAGCAATCTACAGGCCAGGATCCTTATTAAACCTGTAACGTCAGCAGGTCACACTTGGCCCATGGACCGTGGTTTGGACACCCGTGTGGTATGCAGTAGTAGCAAAACAATGGCAACATTTTTTTGAAGTGGTACTGAAAAATATTGGCACAAACCATTTTGCACATATTTTAATTTATATCTGTTGCCAACTTATGTCACAGAGAAACAAATAATAATATTTAAAGAAGTATAACTGTAAAGATCAAACCTGTAAGGTTCAATAAATAAATTACAATGATTAATAGATATACTACAAATACTTTTTAAAAGCATTTTACAACGTAAATTACCCTTCAAAGAGTTATCTGAGACACTGTACCACAGTCGAATGAAAACCTACAATATACAGTATGTATATTTATATTTATATAGTTGGTTATATTTTGGTTATATTTATATAGTTGGTTATATTTTGCAACAAGAAGAGTCCTGCTTTCATGATGCTACATACTTGCCAACCCTCCCGAATTTTCCGGGAGACTCACGAATTTCAGTGCCTCTCCTGAAAATCTCCCGGGACAACCATTCTCCCGAATTTCCCCCGATTTCCAGCCGGACTTAAGGCACGCCCCCTCCAGGTCCGTGCTTGAGTGACGACAGCCTGTCGTCACGTCCACTCTTTACTTCATACTCTCTCCCACACTTGCCGTCAGGGTGCGCAATACAACGTAAACCGTAACTTTTTGGTTGGCCAACGGTTTACGTTGTATTGCGCACCCTGACGGCAGGTGTGGGAGTCGGTTCTGAAGTATGAAGTAAAGAGACGTAACTTCGTCACCTTGCCTGGTTATTGACTCCAAACCAGAATATTACACTGCACATACCTATGCTCTTTCAAAGGCTGCAAAGCATTGCACTTTCAAATACAACAATGAGTAGAGAGGAGTGTTATGTGTGTAAATGTGAAAATAAATGAACACTGAAATTAAAGTATTTATTTTATTTATATGTATGTGTATATATATATATATATATATATATATATATATATATATATATATATATATATATATATATATATATATATAAGAAATACTTGAATTTAAGTGAATTGTAGCTATAAATATACTCCTCCCCATTAACCCTTCCCCAAATCTCCCGAATTTGGAGGTCTCAAGGTTGGCAAGTATGTCAGATGCTCATCAACCAAAAGCATTGTGCATGTTACCCAAAACCCAAAATTATCTCAGTCTGGCCAAGTCTGCTGTTTAAAAAACTGCATTCTTATTTCTTAAACAGGTGTTTGTTTGTTTTTTGCACATGACATAAGGAGGAGACCATTGTTATTGATTTTTGTATTTTGAGACGTATTCATTCATTTTATGAGTAAACTTTGGTTGTGCATCTACAATGTGCTTTTAGTCTTTTTGCAATCTTAAGAGTATTTTGATCATGTTAATAAATGTACGGCACAATAAACACTAGGCCGGCAACGATTAATTAACAATGATTATGAAAATACAGTACAGGCCAAAAGTTTGGAAACACCTTCTCCTCATTCAATGCGGTTTCTTTATTTTCATGACTATTTACATTGTAGATTGTCACTGAACGAATCAAAACTATGAATGAACACATGAGTTAGGTACTTAACAAAAAAGTTGAAATAACTGAAAACATGTGTTGTATTCTAGTTTCTTCAAAATAGCCACCCTTTGCTCTGATTACTGCTTCGCACACTCTTGGCATTCTCTCGATGAGCTTCAAGCACACCTGTGAAGTCAAAACGATTTCAGGTGACTACCTCTTAAAGTTCATCGAGAGAATGCCAAGAGTGTGCGGTGCGGCTAGTATATGAAAATATGTTTTTTCTTCTAAAATTTAGTGGGTGCGACTTATACACCAGTGCCGCTTATAGTCCGGAAAATGTGATAAGTATTGGGTGTGTTGCTGTTATGTTTTAGGTCCTATTATTTGAAGAAAAAACAAATTATACATCAAGAACAGCAATGTGAGTAGCTGCGTTTCCATTACCCCGAGAAATGCGCAAAGTCTAAATATCGCAATTAGAACCTCGTTATAGAAACAGCCATATTACGAAAAAACTCTCAAATATCTCAAAAATATTTTCAAGCTCCCATAAGGTGTTTTTTTAGACGTTTCAAAATTGAAGTGTGTCGCAAAACCATGACGGAAACACTTTTTCCGCATTTACAGAGCACCTAACACCGAACCGTCTCACGGTGTTTCTTCCCGACCCGCATGCTCAGAGAGACCCACATGCCCGAAATCCACAATTCGTCTGTAAATGTTGTCGTTCACAATTGTCTCCCAAAAATCCCTTATTCGTTACCTTCGTTTTCTAACCAGTGGTGGTCAACCAAGCCAAGATGGCTGTTGTAAAGCAAGCAGCGCGCAAACTATCTGAGTACGAAAAAAGCAGATACGAGCAAAACATCTAACTATGCAATGGAATAGATCCTATACTTTATAAAAAAAAAAAAAAGATTTGTGGCGTGATATCAAGGATTATACGTCGGTCATCTTCCCAGACATATGAACTATTGTGCTCCAGACATCATTCTACACGACAAAACAGATGAAAACTTGGAAAAGCACGGAGGTCTACAATTTCTTTGTGTGTGTCTCGGTCAAGGACAATGGTATCAAGACTCTCCTGGATAAATATGCATCGTTTTTGCTCGGATAAAATTGTATTTTATGATTGAACTTTGTGTCTACAGCCATGTTTGTTGTTGTTGTTACACACGCCATTTACGAGTAGCATGTTTTCCCCGTCTTTATCAAAATATAACTATAGATGTCAACATTGTGTATGTGCTGAAAGATTCATTTATGATTGTTTATCAAAATATAACTTTAGATGTTAAAATGTTGTATGTGCTGAAAGATTAATTTAGGATCGTTTATTAAAATATAACTATAGATGTCACCATTGTGTATGTGCTGAAAGATTCATTTATGATTGTTGTCTTTGGTAAACACCTAAATCTTTTAGGTTTTGTTGACATTTGCTTTCTTTTATTTAGACTCGCCGAGTTGGTGCTCATAGCAATAATGTGTTTAAGAAATACAAATAATATCAAGATAATACATTAATGGGAAATAATAAACGTTAAAAGTATATCAACCAAACCTTTAACAAAGTGATTACTGCAAACTCGTATATTCTTCGACTCTGCTACCTTGGATTGGAGTGTGAGTTGCTTTTCTGGTCGTTGTTTCGTAAAATCTTACACTCTTCAGCCCTTTTTGATGACCTCTTGAGGAACACTGAAGAAACTTTTATCTTTTTTGCAATTTGAACGGTTCCTACAGCCGAAAACAACGCAAGCTTAGGGCATTTTTTCTTCGAGAAAGGCTAAATGGGGCCTAGTACCCATTGAGAACAGAGCTAGCTTGACCACCACACTTATTTAATGGGCGGGACGTGACGTTAGTAACATCCCAGCAATTGACAATCACGGCAACAGCAGTGGCTGCAATTCCAATCCCAGCTCCAAAAGGATGGAATCGCAAATCGTCCCATCTTCTGTTTTGAGAACTGCCTCAAAACACCCTTTAACCTCTTAAGGCCCAAGCTGTTTGTTTACATGATTTTTTTTATTTCTCTTTGCTATTTGGGCTTATTGGACCCTAATTAGAATAAAAACTAAAAATCATCTTTTTATATGATGTACTTAGTCCATAAGTAACAAACGTGTACTTCATGTGTAGTGACATGCTAATTTTTATTTTTACAATTTTTTTTCCAAATTCCATTGTATGTAGGGATGTCCGATAATGGCTTTTTTGCCGATATCCGATATTCCGATATTGTTCAACTCTTAATTACCGATACCGATATCAACCGATACCGATATCAACCGATACTGATATAAACCGATACTGATATAAACCGATACCGATATATACAATCGTGGAATTAACACATTATTATGCCTAATTTGGACAACCAGGTATGGTGAAGATAAGGTCCTTTTTTAAAAATAAAATAAAATAAAATAAGATAAAAAAAATATCTGTGTTGGCTGTTATGTTACTAAGGGGAGGTGACGGCAAACATACACCAGGGGAAAGTGTGAACTATACAAATAAACAATAGAGTGGAGTGTGAACTAGATCCAAAAGTGTATGTGGTGTTAGGCTATGTGTGTAGTTAGCTGAAGTGTGTGTTACCAAGTGTTGAACGAGAGATGAGGAAGTCCAGGGGAAGAGGGGAATCCGTGTCCAAGCGGGAGGTCGAGATCCAAGGGGGCAGTCCGAGAAGCAGGGGGACGACGAGGAATGATGAGACACACAGCAACGTCAAAACACGGGAACGCTGCCGGAAGACAACAGGAATATCAGACACAACGAAAACACGGAAGTCGCAGGGGATCGCGGGATGGCCAGACACTGGATGCTTACACAGGTACGGAAGACTATACTCCGGCGCCGCTTGGCAGGTTCTGCGAGCTTATGAAGGCAGGTCCTTCATTAAGTGCAGGTGTGCAGAATGCCGGTTAACGTTTGCAGCTGGCGGCTGCTGCGGGGCGGAGACGCGCATGGCGCGCTCCTGGATGTGCGCGCCCGTGGGCGTGTCCCGAGGTGCGCACAGATGGATGAGAGGCGTTGGCAGGAGTCTGAGCCGTAACATTGGCCCTGCGATGAGGTGGCGACTTGTTCAGGGTGTACCCCGCCTTCCGCCCGATTGTAGCTGAGATAGGCTCCAAAGGGAATAAGTGGTAGAAAATGGATGGATGGAAATTAAAAACATTTTCTTGAATAAAAAATAAAGTAAAACAATATAAAAACAGTTACATAGAAACTAGGAATTAATGAAAATGAGTCAAATTAACTGTTGAAGGTTAGTACTATTAGTGGACCAGCAGCACGCCCAATCATGTGTGCTTACGGACTGTATCCCTTGCAGACTGTATTGTTATATATTGATATATATTGTAGGAACCAGAATATTAATAACAGAAAGAAACAACCCTTTTGTGTGAATGAGTGTGAATGAGTGTAAATGGGGGAGGGAGGTTTTTTGGGTTGGTGCACTAATTATAAGTGTATCTTGTGTTTTTTATGTTGATTTAATAAAAATAAAAAAATAAAAAATAAAAAAACCGTTACCGATAATTAAAGAAACGATACCGATAATTTCCGATATTACATTCTAAAGCATTTATCGGCCGATAATATCGGCAGGCCGATATTATCGGACATCTCTAATTGTATGTTATACTCTTCTGACACCACCAGATAGCAGTATGAGTGTCCATATGTCGGCATAAGACCCCAATTCAGTAGTGTACACAATTTTGGAAATAAGAGCTAAAAGGTGCTGTCCACGCATGTGGCCACTGAGGCCTTTAGAGGTTAATGGAAACACTTATGAGTCGAAAATGTACTTTGTTGAATTTTTTGAAATGTCGGTAGCTTTATCAATCTGACCTCAGTCAAACCTTCTGTGGTGTTTTCCTAATGCCGAGGGATCACATTTTTTGCATCCATGCAGCCAACATTGCATCTTCTCCCTCTCAAAGCATTTGTTTGGCCCTTTGCCCGTCAAACCAATACCTCATTCCCCTATATGTGGCACATTTCAGTTTAGCTGAGAAAACTACAAAGAGTGCTCACTGTCATACTTCATGTGAATCACAAGATCTATGTTTAGTTATTCCAATTCCTGGTAAGCCTCTTGTCCCAAATGACATCAACAACTGGTAGCTGGTAGAGACATCAACAAAAACATTCCCATCGGAGTCAGTGTCTAATTATCTCGTACTCATAGTTTCGAAAGTTCTGGACGGAGTCCCTGGTGGAGGCGCCTCTGCCTTTCATGTGTTCGATTCCCAGCTAGGTTGCGTAGGAAGGGCATCCTTAGACTTAGACTTAGACAAACTTTAATGATTCACAAGGGAAATTGTTCAAAACCAAGCCAATACACTCATGTGCTCCAATCCCCATGGCCAGTTGGCGCCAGGAAACAAGGAACGGAGAGTTCTGGATGAAGTTGATCTACAGTAGAAGCTTTCCGAGGTCCGTCTGTATTTCCTCAGGCTTTGAGGTCACAGAGTAGGGTAGATGTTAGTTGCCAAAGATCCCACATCATCATCATCGTCGTTTTCAAGATCGTCGCGCCTGTGTCTCTTCTGACTCACACTTTGAGGAAGCTGACCGTCCGAATCCCGACACAGAACGTACTGTTTCCAAATTTTCCCGAAGGATGTGCGAAATTTCCTAGTGCCGAAAGCGTAGACGACGGGGTTGACGGCGGAGTTGCTGTGGGACAGGAGGATGACCACGTAAATAAGGAACGACGGCTTGTTACACGCCGGACAAAATAATACTTTACGGCTGCACTGTATGTTCTGAATGAATGAATGAATCATTCAGTCATCCATGCTAAACCGATTCCCAGAGACGGTCTCACCTTCTTGTTGAGGTGCTTGTGAATCATGTGGAAGATCTCCACGTAGATGAGGGGCATGAGGAGCAGGTGGGCAGCACCCAGCTGAAGAAGTTGAAGTAGACCATGAAGTCCATGCTGATGACCGTCTCAAACTGGCAGATCACCATCAGGGAGCCATTGTTACCGACATGCCGCAGGTTGTTCCAGCCGAACATCGGCGTGAGGCCCACCTGGATGGACACCAGCCAGCACAGCAACACGGCCATGCCGGCTCGCCGACGGTTCACCACTCGCTTGTAGCTATGGCGATGGGGGGGTGGAAGGACAAAGAGTTTACAACCGTACAGTTCATTGTGGTGCCATTTTGACCAGAAGCCTTCTCTAAACTCTGAGGCATTGTAGTCACTGCGAATATCCAAGATGGACGAGCCAGAAATATGTTTGTCAGCAGGCACAATTTTGAATCGGTCCTCACAGATTTTTATTAAAATAAAAGAAATTAAAAAAGTAGAATCATGAACTATTATTGCACAATTTCATAAAAATGTTTTTCAGCCGTGATTTGAACATTGCCAACGTTGAAGCCTGTCTCACATCTTAAGGAAGACTATTCCAGATTTTAGCAGCATAAAACTGACACACAGCCTTTAGTCCTGACTCTGGGCACCAGCAGGAGACCACTCCCAGAGGTTCTGAGAGGCAGAGATGGTTCATATGGTTCTAACACGTCAGAGATGTAGTTTGGCACAACCAGAATCAGAAGAATCAGAATCAGAAGAGTTTTTATTGCCATTGTTTGAGAACGGGTTCACAAACTAGGAATTTTACTTGGCGCAATCGTGCAACATAAAACACATATAACACAGAATAGAATAACATGAGCTGTACCTGAGCTATCAGATCTTGTTATTGTTCATGTGTCTAATGGCCGAGGGGAAATAACTGTTCAGGTGGCGGGAGGTGTGGGTCTGGATGGACCGTAGTCTCCTGCCTGAGGGGAGAGGGGAGAATAGTTTGTGTCCAGGGTGAGAAGAGTCAGCTGTGATCCGACCCACGTGCCTCCTGGTCCTGGAGGAGAACAAGTCCTGGAGGGGTGGGAGTTTTCAGCCAATCACCTTCTCAGCAGTACGTACCATGCGCTGCAGTCGATGCTTGGCGCCGGGGAACCACACGGTGATGGAGGAGGTGAGGATGGACTCGATGATTGCTGAGTAGAACTGCACCAGCATCTTGGTCGGCACCTTCAGTTTTTTCAGCTGCCGCAGGAAGTACTGCTGGGCCTTCTTAATGAGGGAGCTGATGGTCGGCTCCCACTTGAGGTCCTGGGTGATGGTGGTGCCCAAGAAACGGATGGAGTCCACAATGGAGACGGGGGTGGGAGAGTCAATCAGGGTGAGGGGGAATGGTGGGGCTTTGACTTTCCTGAAGTCCAAGATCATCTCCACTGTTTTCTGGGCGTTCAGCTCCAGGTTGACGACAGTAATCTGTGTTGAGGTCCTGAGCGAGAGTCCGGTCATTCAGGGCCTGGGGGGCTTTGGGCTTATAGTTCATAGGGGCCCTAAAATCCTCTCCACACAGCTGCAGAGTCATTGGAGCTGAACTGTTCCTGTAGATGGTTAGAGTACACAGATTGAGCTTTCTCCATTCCCTGTTGAAGTGGTACTTCGCTTCTCTGTAGGTACTCTGGTCCCCGCTCCTCCACGCAGTGTCCTTTTTCTTGCGCAGCTGTCGGAGCTTGGGCGTGAACCAGGGCTTGTCGTTGTTATAACAAGCCCTGGTGCGCGTTAGAATGATGCGCGCCTCATTGAACTGTATGTATGAGGTCACAGTGTCCGTATACTCGTCCAGATTGTCCGTGGCCGCTCCAATTGCCTCCCAGTCTGTCGTCTCCAAACATGCGCGCAGCTCCTCCACAGCCTGGGCGGTGAAACACTTAATGGTCGTCATAACAGGTTTAGCCAGTTTCAGTCTCTGTCTGTATGAAGAGATTAAGTGCACCATCACGTGATCTGATAGTCCGAGAGCAGCGCGCGGGACTGCATGATATGCCTTGCTTATTGTGGTGTAACAGTGATCCAAAGTGTTCTCCTCTCTGGTCGGGCATTTAATAAACTGCCTATACTTGGGTAATTCCTGGCTCAGATTTCCCTTGTTAAAGTCACCAAGCACGATAACAAGAGAGTCTAGAAAAGACCGTTCCACATGTAAGATCTGGTCTGCAAGCGTGCGCTGAGCGTCATGCACGTCCGCGCTTGGCGGTATGTAGACTGCCACCAGTATAAATGAAACAATCTCACGCGGTGAGTAAAAGGGCTTACAGTGAATGAAAAGATATTCCAGAGCAGGAGAGTAGTGTTGTGATATCACCGTCACGTCCGTACACCAGTTGTTGTTGATGAAGAAGCAGACTCCACCGCCTCTTTTTTTGCCAGGGAGCCCCGCGTCTCGGTCTGCGCGGAGAAGATGAAAGCCCTCCAGTTGAACCGCGCTGTCTGGGACACTTGCGCTCAGCCACATCTCAGTGAAGCACAAAACACAAGATGAGGAAAAGTCCTTGTTTCTTTTCATCAGCAACGCTAGCTCGTCCATCTTGTTGGCAAGTGAGCGGACGTTGGAGAGAAAGATGCCAGGTAAGGGCGTGCGTAATCCCCGTCTGCGTAGACGGAAAAGGGCGCCCGCTCGCTTTCCCCTTTGGTGCGGTTTCCTTCTTTTGATCAAATAATGGACCACATCCGCAGCTGACGCTAAAATGACCGGTAATAAGTCCGTAGGGGTGATGGATCTGATGTTCAGTAGCTCTTCGCGGGTGTAAGAGCACGCGGACACACTATTTACGCACAGAGGCAGCCGTCATGGGCGCCATGATGATCAAAGTCATCTTCCATGCGGGAGAAAGAAGCACTGCCTACTGACTTGTGATAGTTTCAATACCAAGACCAGGAAAATACTTGTGCACAAGGAGAACTGTTTTAAAGTGTATTCTCTGAGCGACAGAAAGCCAGTGCAGTGACCTCAGCCCTGGACTAATAAGGTTGTTTTTCCTGGTTCTAGTCAGGACTCGAGCAGCAGCATTCTGGATGTACTGCAGTATCGACTTTTTTTTAATAGTGATTATAAATAGGGCTGTCAACATTAACGCGATAATAACGTGTTAACTATAAATTTCAATAACGGCACTAATTTATTTAACGGGCGATTAGTGCAAACATTTCTTTTTTGACCCTCCTGCCGTGCCGTAGTGGGGAATTTGGCTGCAGTTCACTTGCTACTGATAAGCCACAAGCGAGCAGAAATGGATGAAAGAAAGTCTACCTTATGGAAATATCAGGTTCAAAGCCATGGCAAGTTGTTCTCCTGACAAGAAAGGACTATTTTACCCTGTGAGAAGAGACGTGGGTGGTGCTTCACTTATTTGTTCAGATTATGATTAAAGTGCAGTGATAACATAACATTTAGATTTTTGCTGTGACTGATTTAGTAAGTAAGATGGACGTACTTTAATATATTCCAGATATACCCTCGGACAGCCATCTTTACAATTTAAGATGACACTGGCGGCTTTTAATGAGAGAAAGGCTCCCAGCAACGCAAAGCAAGTGTGACGTCAGGCTCTCTTTTTGTCACGGACATGGAGCGACAAAAACTAAACAGAGTCTCTAAAACACAAATACAGTCTCCAATAACACCAAAAAAGATGCTAGATTTGTTGCCAATTGTTTTTATTACAGAAAAAGTGACTATAAGGATTGAAGAAAAAAAAAATTGCAACAACAATTTCAAAATAGAACAAAACAATACTATGTAAAAAAAAATATATACGGTAATACTATACATAATAATAACAGATGTGTTTTGAATGTATATTCACATTGTTTTTGTCATGTCTGTTGATCATGTTTTTGTTTAGTTATGTTCTGCTTGGTTTTTGGACACTTTTTAGTTCCTGCTTTCACTCCCTTGCCTTGTCACCATGACTACTCATTAGTTTCACCTGTCTCACGTTTTGCACTCGCGCACCTGTCACAAATCATGTCTGTATTATTTAAGCCCATTGTTGCCAGGAAGTCAGCCTGGCGACATTAACTCTGATACCTCTATGATTACGCGTCCATGCCATAGTTCTATGATCTTTCCATGCTTGACCAAGTAAGTTTTGTTTCATGTCCTTAGTCTGTTCATGTGTTAATTTTGTTCATAGCCAAGTTTGTACTTCCGCCCTTGTGCGCGCTTTTCGTTTGTTCCTTTTGTTAGTGTTTAAATAAATATGTACTCACCTCCAAGCCATGTCCGATCCAGCTTTACTTGCATCTCGGGGAAAAAAACAACCCATAGTCCACGTATTGACAGTTTTGCCTTTTTAAAGAATATATGCATCGGAGCAAATCATGCATGCGATGATGTCATATCGACCACTCCCCTAACTACGCCCCCACCGCCACAGGTATTTTTTTCAATTTAGGGGAAACCCTGACATGAGATTATGAACATGCTTTGTCAAATATGTTTTGTGGTGTTACTCTGTGATATTTCCACCTAAAGAAATGCTAGGGATTTTTCTGGCTGGCTGAAATATTGTGTAAATTATTTTATAACACGTTCTGGTCGAGTCCTCAATTACAGATTGATTAGCAAGCTGAATAATACATTTTATTAATTAATAGAGAAGGTTAAAACATTGTCATGCAGCAATATGAAGCCACCCGCCCTGAAAATGATCTGTAGAGGGTACACTTATTAACTAGATGAGGCAATTCCTGAAGGAATTGCGTGTGACTGCGCAAAAGCTGAAGTTGAACTGAAATCTTGGAATGTTTTTCGAACTGTTGAAGTAGAGCACACTATTCCAAACAGGCTGAATATTTTGAAGTTGGAACGGTTGGAATCAGATGAAAAATATAGGAGTTCTAGAACTTTGAAGAATGTCCCATTGATTTCAATAGGAATTTCCAAAAATTTGGGAATTTCGGGAAAAGCGGGAATTTTTTCGAAAATGGTGTATAATTTTAAAGAATTTTAGTTGAAATGATTGGTATTTGAATTTTTCAAATCAGTGGAGAAATGTTGAAGTAGTAACATGTTTAATTAAGAAATGGTATTATGAAATTCCTGGAATTTCGGGAAAACTGGGAATTTTTTTGAAAATGGTAAAAACTTGAATGGTCTGAATGAGTTGAAATTTTTGGTGCCAAATTTTCAAATCGGTTGAGAAATGTTGAAGTAGTAACATATTGAATTGAGAAATGGTACTATAAAATTCCAGGAAATTTGGGAAAACCGGGAATTTTTCCAGTTCAAAAAACAAGTTTGTTTTTTGTCCTAATCAAGAGAAATGTTTTGACAGTGGAGCGGTTGAAATGCGTTGAAAAATGTAGAAGGAGTAGTCGTCAGAAAAAAAGGTGGAAAAGAGACTTTGGAAAACCAGGAATTCTGGAAAATCCTGGAATTTTTTTGAAGTCGGAAAAAAAGTAGTTTGAATTTCCAGTTTGGTGGAATTTGTTGAAGGTGGAATGGTTTGAATCGGTTGAAAAATCTGGAAGGTAGAGCGCGCCAAAATCTGGAGAGGAAGAAGTTGAAGAAGTTTAATAAATAGTTGAATTTTGGTGTAGAAAACTATGCTTTGGAGCATTCACACAATGATGAACAATTCTACCTATCTGCGATTATAGCGATTAATTTTGAGTTAAATATGGACGAGTTGCGATTAATCGCGATTAAATATTTTAATCGCCAATTTTTTTACGCTGATTTGTAACTTTTACTGTAAATTAATATCGCCTCCAAATATCGGTTATCTGCATTTTTTACAACCAATCATCTGTATCGACCCTAAAAAAAAAACCACCGGTCGATCTCAACATTGTTCTATTTGTTTTTTAAGTGTGTTAAAAAAATCACTCAGTCACAGCCTGTTCACTTAGAAGCAAACTCAGTTGAAGAATGACAATTATGACATCATTCTTCTGGTCATATCCAGCTGCAGTACACCTACAGAGCAGACATAAACGCCCCCCCTCCCCATAAAAAAAAAGCTTTTGATTGATTGATTGAGACTTTTATTAGTAGGTTGCACAGTGAAGTACATATTCTGTACAATTGACCACTAAATGGTAACCCCGAATAAGTTTTTCAACTTGTTTAAGTCGGGTCCACTTAAATTGATTCATGATACAGATATATACTATCAAATATATACTATCATCATAATTGTAACCTATCCGTGCTACAAATCAATCCAATAAATATGGGGTTTTATGGGCTAGGAACAAAAGACTAGGGTTTCGACTTGGAGAGAGAAGGCAAAGCTCAAATTGCAGTTCGGTTGACACTGTGTATTAAACAATTTGTGAGGGACAGCAGATAAATACACACAATAAGTTGAATGGCCATTCAACAGGAAAGTAATCTGGAAAACAACAGTGACTATATACAATTCGGGAAGCTCGTGTCTCACTGTTGAGGGTAAATGCTCTCCCGTTTCCAACTGGTGAATGACCTCTCGGATGGATTGATCAGATCTCTGTTTCTCCCTGATTTCCTCAATAGACAAGGCTGGCACAACCAGCAACCCATGCTGATTTTTATCCAGATAACTCTCAGGGATGGCTCTGGCAGAGGTGGTCATGGACTCAACCAGTGTGATGGGAGGGTAATCGGTAGAACTGGTTTAATTGCAGTTTTTCACAAGACGACTTTGGCAAATGGCCGCGACGACTTCTGGAGAAATTTCATATCCTGGTTCAGTGCTGTGCCCATCGGTGAACTGACGGACGAGATCTAGATCAGAGGAAGTATCAAGAGATGAATCATGGGAACGGCGTGACAGCGCATTAGCGTCAAGGTTTTGCTTGCCAGTCCGATACTGAAGCGTGAAAGTGTACGTTGAAAGTGCAGCAAGCCAACGGTGACTGGCAGCATCAAGTTTGGCAGATGTCAGGATGTATGTCAATGGGTTGTTGTCTGTAACCACAACAAAATTAGCACCCTACAGATAATCATGAAATTTTGCTGTAATGCTCCATTTCAAAGCTAGAAATTCCAGTTTATGAGCAGGATATCACGACTCACTTGTGGATAAACCACGACTAGCATATGCAATGGCTCTCAAATGACCATTTTGCTCTTGATAAAGAGCTGCACCGAGACCTATGGCACTCGCATCTGTATGTAAGATGTATGGCTTCTTCGGGTCTGCAAACCGCAGAACAGGTGCAGTAGTTAGCTCAATCACGGTTTCAAAGGCACTCTGACATTCTTACGACCACCTTCCTCCAAAAGGTGTATGTTTTGAGCCGTGTGACTTGAAATTGGACCCTTTCTGTCCAGTCCTACGGGGTGGTGTATAGCTCCTTGTCAAGTCATTCAGTGGTTTGGCTACTGCGGAATATCCCCGGATGAACCTTCGGTAGTAACCGGCAAATCCTAAAAATGATTTTAGCTCCCTTAGGGTGCGTGGAATTGGCCAGGTCTTTAAGGCAGAAATCTTCTCTGGATCAGTCTTCACCCCCTCCTCAGACACCACATGACCCAGGTACCGTACAGAGGTTTGGAAGAACTTGCACTTCTCCAGGGATAACTTGAGGCCATATTCCTTCAATCGGTTGCGGACTCTTAGCAGGCGCTTTTCATGCTCCTCCAGGGTTTGTGAAAAGACAATCAAATCGTCGAGGAACACAAGAACTTCTTTCAAGTGAAGATCTGTCATGCACTTTTCCATGAGGCGCTGAAAAGTTGGGGGAACATTGGTAATGCCTTGCGGCATGCGATTAAACTCCCAGAATCCTAACGGGGTAACAAAGGCAGTTTTTGCTTCATCCGCTTCATTCATCTCAATCTGGTGATAACCAGACTTGAGATCCAACACGCTAAACCAGACCTGGGCATTCTACGGCCCGCGGGCCGCATCCGGCCCTTTGCGCATCCCTGTCCGGCCCGCGTGAGGCCAATCATAAATTGCAAAATAAATTTCCAAAAGTATCTATGTCGAGTGTGCAATACAACGGTGCTGCTTTTGTTTTGAAAAGTGTTATTTGTATTACTTCCGTGTGGACGTATGCGCGTGTGCGATTGTGAGTGAATTGAACGGCGCAATCACAAATTACAAAATAAATTTTAAAAACATCTATGTCGTGCGCGCAATACAACTGTGCTGCTTTTATTTTGAAATGTGTTATTTATGGCCGTATGTCCGGGGGGAACCTGTGAGTGAAGGTGCATAGAGACAAGTGATCGAGACGCTAAAAAAAGAAAACTTGATGACGAATGCCGTGTTTTCAACAAGACATGGACTGGCAAGTATTTCTTTACATAAATTAAAGGTAAAGCCGTGTGCTTAATTTGTGGTACACAGCTTGCTGTGTTTAAAGAATATTATTTGAATCGCCACTACACGATGAAACACGAGGGAAAATACCGGAATCTGTCTGATGAAGCGCGCGCAAGGGAGGCCGATGCGTTGATGGTAAAACTGCAAACCCAACAAGGACTTTTTGCCATATTTCACACCCCCAGAGATGCAGCCGTCAGGACAAGTTTTGTCATTTCTCACAAAAGCGCCAGAAAAAGTAAGGCGTTTTCTGACGGAGAGTTTATTAAGGAGTGCTTATTGGACTTTGTTGCGCTGATATGCCCGGAGACATGGACTGTTTTTCGCTGGCTTTAATTGGATGAGAGCTGTGATGTACGTGACACCGCCCAGCTGCTCTTCTTCTTACGTGGGATAACTGCAGACTTTCAAATCACGGAGTAGCTGGCAGCCATGCAGTTAATTAAAGAGACAACCACAGGTAATGACTTGTTCACAGAGGTAAATGCGTGTTTGGGCATGTTAGGACTGAAATGGGACTAGCTGGCAGGTGTGACAATCCAATCGACTTTATTTATATAGCACATTTAAACAACAAAATGTTTCCAAAGTGCTGCACAACAATATTAAAAACAATATTCAAATATTATCCTTAGCTCCACCAATGACTGAATAAAAAGGAAAAAAATTACATATAAAACCAATATAAAAAACAATATAAAATAAATATGATTAAAAACTATTTTTAACAACAGATGGTTGTCCAAATCTGACGGGGAAAAATGTTGGATAATGCAGGATAAAGTGACCATCAAAAGCAATCTGCTTTTGTATAAAGTTAAGTTAGGTTAAATTAAATTATTATTATTATTATTATTAATTATTATTATTATTATCATCATTATTATTTATCTTACGGTATATCAAAAATAATATTGAGCAAAATTTAATTGAAATATTGTCGTGTGGCCCTCCAGCAGTGCTCGGGTTGCTTATGCGGCCCCCGGTGAAAATTAATTGCCCACCCCTGCGCTAAACCATCTTGAGCCAGTCAACGCTGAAAATGATTCCTCCAGGTTGGGGAGGGCATAGGCGTCTTTAATGGTTTGGAGGTTTAGCTTTCTGTAGTCAATACACAGACGGACATCACCATTTTTCTTGCGCACAACTACAATAGGCGAGGCAAAGGGAGAATCGGACTCTCTTATTACTCCAGTTTTCAGAAGATCTCGCAGATGTTGTCGAACTGCCTCTATATCCTGTGGATGTATTGGCCTTGGGCGCTGCTTGAATGGTGTCTCGTCATTCAGTTTGATGTGGTGTTTGACTTGTCCAGTTCTTCCAAAATCCAGATCGTGACAAGAGAAGACCTCCGGGATTTCTTTCAGTTTGCTTATAATCCTGTCTTTCCATTCCTCTGGGATGGGTGAGTCACCAAAATCGAAATGCAGATGGTGCGAAGAATTTGCAATGGGTTCGGATGAGATAGAAGTTTGATGTGACAAGATTTGAGGTGCCATGACGAGATTTGCAATGGTGCTCAGAGATGGAATTGACACTTCTTGCTCTGACTAATTTTTGAAAATGACGGGAACTTTATGGGAGGTATTCTTTGCAATGGTAATGAGACAACTTGTCACACAGAGTCCACCAGCCACTGGAGATGAGGGATGTTCAATGAGTACACAACAGCCTGCAGTTGGAGTGTTGCCATAGATGGAGCCCTCAACCACAACCGTGTGGTCTGGGGGAATTGTAACTGATCCTTTACTTGAAAGCCTCACAACACCTTTGCTGCCCAACTGTGTTTGTTGGTGCCGCAGTTGGAGCAGTTGCAGGCCCGCTCTGTATCCATGTGTCTCTGGCTGGAAAGTGCCTTGATTTCTTTCCACATATTGGTCGTACAATGGCTCAAGGGTATTCATACCAATCAGTAATTGTGATTGAAACTCTGGATGGGAATCCGGAACCACGAGTGCTAGTGTTGCTACTTCTGTGTCTGCACCCACAAAATCTTTGGGGAATGTAACTATCATTTCAATGTAGCCCAGGTAGGGTACAGTTTGGCCGGCTGCCCCTTCAACTTGCAGAAGGTCAGAGAGAGACTTCAAAGGTTCTTGAAAAAAATATTTATTATAAACTGCCACAAGAACAGTTGTAACTTGGGATCCAGTATCAAGTAAACAGGAGCACACTTGACCAGCGATGAGGACTTCACTTGTACATTTCGATCCAATCAACCCTTTCGGTAAGAAGGAGTAAGCTCAGTGCAGGTAACAGTTGTAAGATTCTTGGGACATTTTTGATCCAAAGCAGTTCCAATTCGTCCCGTAACAGGAACTGGGGTCAGTTTAAAGAATGACCTGTGCTTGACTTTTTCCATCTCTGCAGCTTCTCTGCCTGTTGTCTTTTCTTGAATGAGACCAGAGCGGGATTTGGGGGACTGTCACATGTTGCTTTAATATGCCCCTCTTCACCAAATTGGTAGCAATAACCGGGTCTTGGTCCAGACGGTGCAGAACCGTAGTGTCGAGTAGCAGGTTTGGCATGTGGGGAACCAGCACCAGTCGATGGTGTCTTCGCTGGTACAGCTTGTTTTTTTCCAGATTGGGCGGCAATCAAAGCTGTCATTGTCTCTGTATATCTGCCAGCTGCTTTGTAAGTTTTTCCAGTGTTGTACTTTCATGATCTTCACCACCAGCATAAGCGTATTGTGCTTGAGTTGCGGCTCTTGTCTTGGATGGGCCGAGATGCTGCTTCATGCGAAGGGTCTTAGCTGCTTCTTGGTCCTCCTCTGTGCGCAACAGATTTTTTGCTTACGTTGCCTGAGTTGGAGCTCGGAGATTAAGACATTGTCCCAACAGCCTCTACAAAACTGGTTGAGTAAGTGTTTATTGGTCTCCTCGTATGGAACTCCCCCTCTCTTCACAGCTAAATTGAGAGCAACTTGCAGCCGCTGAAAGAATGATGATGCCTTTTCATTTGCGTCTTGGAACATATCCATAAATTTAGCATAAAGCTCATCTCCGTCTTGCACAGTGCCGTACGCTGAATCCAGAATATGGAGATAGACTGCAGGCCGTGTTTCAGGCTTCAAGTGCTTGACCATGTCGGCAGCGGGAGGCAGAAGACTCTCAAAGATTTTGCGCGATCGCTGCAAATCGGAAACAGAGGAATCATTTAACAGTAAATCCACAGTAACACGCCATGTTTCATAATCGGTTTCAATCTGAGGCCGGGGCAACCTCCCAGAAAATACTCTGAGACGCTGGCTGGAGAGATGAAGCATCGCACTGTCCTCGTTTTTAACGATGTGCTCAACCACATAACGTTGGACTTCTGGTGGGTTCAAGGTAGGTGCAGCAATATTTGGGAGAGAGGTTCTGGTTTGGGATTGGTGTTTATGTTCAGTGCGATCGGAGAGCAATTCCTGACTCTCGGTAGTGGCAGTGGGAGTTGACTGTGTTGCTTGGGCAGCAGAAGTTGGCAGAGTTTTAGCTTGGACGGGGCCAAGCTGCGTAACAGAGTGACCAAGCAGGGACATCACATCGTTGAGGACCCCCGTAAAGTCCTTACCAGTTATCTTAGTTATCTCTTTTAAATCAGATAAATATGTGTTTGTTTTCTGTTTCTCTATGCGAGTAGCGCAAACAGCGGACAATTCGGATATTTCATAAACTTTACCATTTCGACTCCCAAAAGTGTAAGGCAAAATGTGACGCAGCGCGTTAATAGCATCAGTAGAATTATAGTCAATAACCCACTTATGCCTAAACTCAGATTCCCAATTATCAATAATCTCACACTGACCAATCGAACCATATTTAGACAAAAAGTCCACGACCTCTTCAATTTTTTCAGCCTTTGTATCACACTCAATCAATACTGCATTATGTATATTTATGCCATGTTTCTCAATTACGTCCATTGTAAAGTTATACTCTGTCCCCACACACACACACACAAACACACAATTTAAGATGAGCTCTCTCCTGGCTAGCTCGCCACTAATTTTGTAACCTATCCGTGCTACAAATCAATGCAATAAATATGGGGTTTTATGGCCTAGGAACAAAAGACTAGGGTTTCGACTTGGAGAGAGAAGGCAAAGCTCAAATTGCAGTTCGGTTGACACTGTGTATTAAACAATTTGTGAGGGACAGCAGATATATACACACAATAAGTCGAATGGCCATTCAACAGGAAAGTAATCTGGAAAACAACAGTGACTATATACATATATACAATTCTAATTTCATTAATTAATGTCTCTGGATCTGAATAAATCTCAGTTCAGATTTAGAGTTCTTGGAAAGAAGAAAAAAAGGATGGCAGTACATTCCATGTTACTTACTTACTTAATCCTCTTCTTCCCGGATGGGAAATAAGGCTTCGACGACTCGACGCCATTCATCTCGCTGCTGTGCTAGTCTCTGTGCCTCGCCCCATGTAAGCTTCATCTCTTTCAGCTCCCCTTCAACTGTTCTTCGCCAGGTGTTCTTTGGCCGCCCTGGCTTACGTTTTCCCGGTGGTGTCCATCTTAACGCTGCCTTTGGTATCCTCTCGTTGTCCATTCTTAGAACATGGCCTAGCCATCTGAGTCGCATAAGTTTTATTTCACGGACCACATTTCTGCATCCTGTTTTGGTGTACAGCTCCTTGTTTGTTATTTTGTTGGGCCAGAAGATTCGGCAGATTTTTCTAAGGCTCCCATTGTGGAAGGCACTGATTTTATTCATGTCTCCTTTAACCACTCGCCAGCATTCTGAGCCGTACATGAGGACTGATTTCACACAGCTGTTGTAGAGTTGAATCTTTGTCCTAAGATGGTACTGTCCATGTACTGCAGGTTAAAGATGGGGGAAAAAATGTAAAGGGTCACCTCGAGAGCCTCCTACCCGCCCAGACAGAACAGGTGGTGGGGTTCCTGGCTGGAATCTTCCAAGAACAGTCCTTGGACTAGATTCTTCTTTCTTTAGCTCGCCATCAAAAAAAAAGAAGCCTGGCCAACTCTTCTACAGTCACACACAGCTTAATGAGAAAAAACTCCGGCGCTGGTAGTCGGCTCTATAAAGTTACAAATTAGGCATTTTAGTTTATACTCAGTCAGCACAATATTCCAGGTGAAAACGAGAATAAAAACCTACCTCGAGCATACAATCGGTCTGTCTGCTGGCCACTTCCTGCGGTGGCAAGCTTATAAGCCCAGCCAATTGGACCGCGGCGGTCACGTAACCAGGAAGCACGCACAGCGCTCAAAGAGTAAATAGCAGGCAAGAGCATACCAGTCAAATTCAAAAAGGTATGAATTTGACACCTGCGTTACATAATACAGTCATCACACAAGATAATCACATTGAATTATTTACATTATTTAAAATCCGGGGTGTGGATGGGGGGGTTGGTTGTTATTGTAGTGGAAAGTCCAGGTTGTCAATGAGAATCAAAGTAGATTTAACACAAGAGTTTTATTTTACTCATAATCAAATGGTACAATGGTTGGGTTGAGTTGTCTAGCACACAGAAAGTTTCCCCCCCGGGCGCGCCCGTCACCATGAAAAAGAAGATGGTGCCCAAAACACTCTCTTCGTTTGGCTTTATCCCTTTCTTATCTCTCTTGTTAGTGCGTCACTGTCTTATTTTGTTTTCCCTATCTGTTCCATAACAACTCGAATCTTTTAGACAGTCAACACATTCAGTTAGACAGGTTGGCACGACTTAAAGTTCACTTTTGTCCCACAGAAGAGGAAGAGAAATCAAAATGAGCATACATTTTTGACAGACATGAACTATAGGTCAAAGGTCAGAAATTCTACTACATACCCGCCTTCCAGGGTCTTAAGACCCTGGACCAAAACAATTTCTGATATAGACCACTAAATTAAATCTCTACCGCAGATAGAGGCAAAAACCTCAATGTTTTTATACGAGGCAAAAATTCCGTCTATGACCCTCCTTCAGAGCGATCGCTGTTACCAGCCTGCAGTAAAACCATCTCACAGAACACAATTAGTGGCCTACCCTTTGAGTTAGTAACGTAATAACAAAATACTTTGATCATGAACATAATTAGATGAATATATATATGCTTATTCAAGATGTATTTTCACATTAATAATGAATCAAACAAGATCTGGTTTAGAATTAATATAGACTTATGACTGTAAGCTGTTGCATTATTATTTTTCCCGGCATTTGCAATGAATGTAGTTACCAATTGATTTTGTACACACAACTGAATTTCGTATGAGTCCATGTTCGATTAGTGCTCGTATAGATGGCTCGGTGGTGCCTCAGGCTGGTGGCCTGCCGACACCTCGTTGGGCTTTCGGCTGCCCTGGTGAAGAAAGAGATCCACTCAAACAGTCTGTCTCTGTCTCTTCTTGGGGTGTGGTTCAGTCCATTGGGCAGACTGTTTAATGGCATGTCCGTGCTGGCCGAAATTGGGGAAAAGTATGGGGCTTTGGGGAAGGCTGGGGCAAAGTATGGGGCGTGGGGCTTTGGTCCAGGCCCTCGGCTTGCTTCAGGCCTCCTCGCTGCTTCGGCACTCCCGACACTTCTTTCCACAGCTGCTGGAGTCCCGGTGGACACATTGGCTGGCAACCTTAGTTGTTCTCGTCATCGCTGGCAAGGTGTTGTCTCTCCTCTCGGTTCCTTCCAGTCAGGTATCGGGTGTTGGTCCTGGATTGGCTTTGACCGTGCCCCTCGTAGCGAGTGCAAGGGAATCTGGAGTGGCTGCTTTCATCCTCAAATCTGCACAGAGGAACTGGCACACAAATTCTACATTTTGCAAACTTACCATTTTGGTCTCATGGTCTTTCCACCTTCCTAGGAAGCTGCTGGTCCTGAGAAGTGCTGATCTTGTGACTGAAGAAGATTAACCTGTTTTCTTAAAATAGGTGCCGTTGTTTGACCTAATCTTTTTGGGGAAACCATGTCGGGATATTAGATAATTCACAAAACATTTAATTACTGAATTGGCACCCTCCTTTGAGGTTGGGGTTGCTTTCGCCAACCACTGCAATTGTCAATCTAAATCATTACGTTCCTTTATCCTTGTACCGGATTGATCATATCGATTAAATAAAACCTCAACACGCTCAAACCTGACCCAATCCAAACTCACCTCCCCCCTCTGTCCCTCTCACAGGGACAGTGTTAGTCGCAGTAATAGTAATAGTAGTAGTAGTAGTAGTATTAGTAGTTTCAGAAACATCCAAGAAAAAGAAAAGACAGCTGATAGTCAAGTGCAGCAAGAACAGAGGCGGAGGACAGGTCATGTTTGAGGTCACTGTTCGCTTTTGCAATAGTACTTTGATATTTTACAACACCTAGTGAATTATTGTGGCCTCAATAATTCACTAAATAGTTGTATTTAATTTAGTTTATCTATGATGGGACAATGCACAGTAACATTAAGTTCAGAAACAGATATGTTCTGTACTAGATTATATCTAAATAGCTACTTTCCATCTGCAGTCCCTGGCTACCTAAATTAAAGGGATCCACAAATCAAGCACTAAAATTATGACACTAATTAATCATAATAAATATATACATTCATAATAATCAATAATTAATCAAAAATAATCATACTGTAGCATGTATTCAATTATAAGAAAAGTCACCAAATGCCCCTTCATGGACACATACTTACCATACAATACAACCACACCTTATTTACATCATCACACAAAGACCATACATGCTCTTGTTCACATCTGTCATCATTCATAAAAACAACCAAGATTTTAACAGCCATACCTCACAATTTACAACAAAAATGCTCTCATAGATAAATATAATACTCATTAAATTGATGTGTCAACATAATGCCCCTCTTAGTGACCGTCTGAGCAGCCTTGATTGCTCCAAAGCCACTTTTTAATTTCAAATTTTCTATTCCTTTTGTTATAACGTGGAGAAGGCTAATTGGTCTGTACATGTTCTGGTCTTCTTTATTTCCTGCTTTATGGATTTAATTATAGTAGCAGTTTCTCCACGTGGTAGGGAAAGTGTTTTCCGTTATTGATTTATTTATCAATCGTTGTTATACGAGCAATAATACAATCCTTATATGTTTTTAGGAAGATAGTGTCCAACCCGTATATATATCTCTAGATCGTGAGTCTGATAATGCAGCGAAGATTTTGTTTAACTTTGTTTCATTTGTTAATTCTAAAATTAGTCCATCCTGAATAAATGACAATTATTTGCACTGATTTTGAGGGATTTTTATTCAGGGTTTGTACAGACTGATGAAATGTTCATTAAAATTATTACTTATGTCCAGACTGTCTGCGATAGTAACGCCATTGATATTTAATGTTATAGTGTTGTTTCTTGTTTGCGCTCTTTCCGTAAGTTTGTATCTGGTTTTCCATAACTTTCTAATGTTCCCTTTTGCAGCTTTGATTAATTCTAAGTGAAAGTCAGCCTTAGACTTCCGCATAAACATTGTAAATTTGTTCCTCAAAACTTTTAAATCCTACGATCTGTATTTAGACCTGTTATAATTTCTCTTATGAGAGCTGAGTCCTCATGTCTTTATTAGAATCCAAACTGTTTTATTAATCCAATGGTATTTTTATTTTAGCACTCTTCTTTCTGGTTTTGTATTCGTGTATTTACAGATGTTCTCTTTAATTTTTGTCATCCAATTGTAATTCTAGTAGGGCTGCTTTCATTTGTATCATATAGAAGCCGTTTATAATATCCTTAAGTTTCTTTCTACGCGTCTTATTTAACCAGTCCAGATTAACGTCCTCCATGACGTTACTTCTGTCATACTATGCTGTTTGAGGATGTCTGAAAATGAATCAAGAAAAATGTCTTTAGCTGTGGTCGGTCGGTATACTACAATTACCTTGAAATACATTTCTGAGGAAAATGTGATTTTAATTTCAACATACTCAAATTGATCTACTTTTAATGTTTTCCCTTTCATAAATCATAATTCCTCCCCCCTTTGTCACTCTTTGTAGCCTACAGCAGAAATGTCCAAATTGCAACCAATAGCTATGTTTTTAACAGACAACCGAAATAATTGATTTGCGTATCGGTTCAATCAGCGGCAGCTACGCCCTATTTTATCATTTGACCTAAAAAAAAATTTTGTTTCGTAGGCAGGACAGAGGGAACAATGTGGGTCATTAGTTGTCCATCTTATACCATTCTAATTGTTTTAAGGATAGTTCACATGAGCGGCCATACCTTGAGTCCCACCATATATAAGAGTCAAAAGGCTCCTATTATGAGTGGTCTAATTGGTGATCATACAATTTGGCGGTTTGGGTGGCAGGACACACGGACGCACCTCCGTCAGCCAGCGCTAGGACAGTTGGAGCAGTCCCCGTCTTCCACTCATTCCTGGGAGGCGTCCCCGTAGTTGTCAGCTGATGTCGTGCTGTCAGGCAACATCAGGAAGTTCCTTCTGTGCGGTATTGAATTGTCAGGGCACAGTTCGTAAGCAGGTCATTTCAAGGTGTGTGCAGGTTGACCACAAAGGAATGCTTCAAAGATTGTGTTGAACATTGTCCGTTGACACTTATGTCCAGCAGGGGTCTGTTTGTATCCTGCTGTTCGTCCTGCTGTCACACCTGTATTTTTTTTGTGAGCATCTTCTGGCTACAACTTTGGAGCTTGTCTTGTTCAGAGAAGCTGGCAGTCCCCCGGCTGCATATCCTTTCCACCCTCGCTTGACCTAGCACAACCGTGGCTATCACCCAAGTCCGTCTGTATGGTTTTACGTTTTGTTGAGGTTTTTTCCTCCAGAATTTGGAACTCAAAACATGTACACCCATCGTTTTCATATCCTCTCGGTTAGTTCAATTTGCATATCACGTTTTAAAATTACAGTCTTAACTATCCCATTAATTGCTAATCAAAAACCTTAATTCAAAGATTATACGTACTACTTCATGTGTATTTAAGTACCCTTTTAATTCACTTAAAGATTATCTATAAGTTAATTTAAACTATCATTTGTCTATCAGTAGGCGCGAGCAAGCTGTCATGCTTGCACTCTGACCTCCCGCTGTGTGTGATACTCTCCAAAACAAAGGAATGTTTTTATTCACGTTTCTCCTTATCTTTCAGCTAAATCTTTTAATCTTTTAACTTTTAACGTCCGTACTGTGTTTATTTTTATTGTCTGCATTTTAAAATATTTAAAATCTCAGGTACCCCTTGGCATACCTTCAAGTACCTCCCTTTTTTGTCCGGGCGGAAACACCATACCCTCATTTGAGAACTACTGGTTTAGCCTATGAAAAATCCTTTGTCTCATACATCATTACACTGTACAACTCCTCTTTGGGGGGCTAGGATGACAGGGAATGCAAAACAATAACAGTGCAATACTTTTTTAGATCATGGTCGTTAATGCTTAGTTTCTCTTTTAATAGAATCTATTTTGTTTCCATTTATACCCTTATTAGTTACTGTTTACTTTTTAGTTCTTCTTCCAAAGGGAACTCTCCTGAAGGAATCAATAACGTTTTATCTGTCTATCTATCTATCTATTACTAACCCGAGCACAATTCATGACGTCATGCTCATCTTGCAGACAGTTATTTCCATTTAGTTTTATTCTCTATTTGTAATTCTACATGCACCAATGTCCCATAGAAATTTGCTTTCTTTGTTATTTATTTACATTATTATTTCTGGTTTACTTGCTGTCTGTTTACTTAAGTTCTCATATTTTGGTCTGTCTTCCTTCTGATTAGAATTTGTTTAACGCTTCTCTACGTTTTGTTTTGACAATGGCGCTGAGTGGCTCTTATCTGTACTTCTTCAGACTCTATGTTTCACAGATGCCCTTAGATGTATTAGAATATAAATTTAACTTTTATTTTGTTGTGTGTTTATTCCTAAAAAAAATTAGAATGTCAATGTATGATCAATTTATCTTTATCAAATTTAAATTCAATATTATTAATTTATTTGTTGTATAACTATTAATTCAAAGTTACAATGTGTCCTAATCTATGATGTTCGTGCGTGTGTGTTTGTCTCAACTTCCACACAGAAACTGGATGGATCAGATAAGCAACAAGGCTCATAGGTGGATTAATGACCGGGCCTACCGGGCCCAGGCCCAGGGGGCCAGAGGCCCCAAGGGGCCAGGCCAACTTGGCCCCGCGGCCGCGACCCAAGCAAAACTACTTTTGCAAAAATAATAATCTTAAGCCCCAAGGGGCCAGGCCAACTTGGCCCCGCGGCCATGATCCATAGAGGGTAAGAGGCCCCAAGGGGCCAGGTCAACTTGGCCCCGCGGCCGCGACCCACAGAGGGCCAGAGGCCCCAAGGGGCCAGGCCAACATGGCCCCGCGGCCATGATCCATAGACGGTCAGAGGCCCCAAGGGGCCAGGCCAACTTGGCCCCGCGGCCACGATCCATAGAGGGTCAGAGGCCCCAGGGGGCCAGGTCAATTTGGCCCCGCGGCCACGATCCATAGACGGTCAGAGGCCCCAAGGGGCCAGGCCAACTTGGCCCCGCGGCCACGATCCATAGAGGGTCAGAGGCCCCAGGGGGCCAGGTCAACTTGGCCCCGCGGCCACGATCCATAGACGGTCAGAGGCCCCAAGGGGCCAGGCCAACTTGGCCCCGCGGCCACGACCCACAGAAGGCCAGAGGCCCCAAAGGGCCAGGCCAACTTGGCCCCGCGGCCGCGAGCCACAGAAGGCCAGAGGCCCCAAGGGGCCAGGTCAACTTGGCCCCGCGGCCACGATCCATAGAGGGTAAGAGGCCCCAAGGGGCCAGGTCAACTTGGCCCCGCGGCCGCGACCCACAGAGGGCCTGAGGTCCTAAGGAGTCAGGCCAACTTGGCCCCGCGGCCATGATCCATAGAGGGCCAGAGGCCCCGAGGGGTCAGGCCAACTTGGCCCCGATCCATAGAGGGTCAGAGGCCCCAAGGGGCCAGGCCAACTTGGCCCCGCGGCCACGACCCACAGAGGCCCCAAGGGGCCAGGCAAAATTGGCCCCGCGGCCATGATCCACAGAGGGCCAGAGGCTCTCAATCATTATTATCAAAGCTAATTCTCAAATTGGATGGATCACACAACCTCACTCACATATTCTTTATCAATTATTAAAGGTTGTTTCTGAATTTTGATCACAGAACTTAATGCAAATATTCTTGATTGATTGACAAAGCTCATTCTCAAATTTTGATTACACAACCTTACTCTGACAAATTATCATTATCAAAAAGCTCTATCTCGAATTTGGATCACAGAATCTCACTCAAGTATTCTTAGCTGTGCCCCTCCCCCATCAAGTCTTTCATAAACCGGTCTGTTCTTTTAGAATCTCCTCATTTGGTATTTTGAACTCGTGAGAGACTGCTCAAAATTTGGTTTCCTTTCCCTCAGTTCAGACTCAGAGATAATTTGAAATCATTCAACAAGAAGTTTAACGCGCGCACACACACACACACACACACTTGAGTTGAGCATTACTTGGAAATTCTTATATTTTCCATTTTGCTGTTATTATCAGCATCTTCCCATTTTGTCCTTTTCTTTCGAGAAAGTTTACAGTCTGACATTTGTCACTGCTGTCAGTTAATAACTTTTTGGTCTTTGACCCATTTTGTCATTTTCTCGATTCGATCGTCACTGACCACTCTCTCCTGTCTGGCAGACATCGTTGCTGCCATCATAGCTAGCAAGCTGCCTGCAGCGGGTCATCCCTATGTTCCCCGTCCCTATGTTACCCGGGTCCTATGTTCCCCTCTACCGGGGAACTAAGGACCCTTTTTAAAAAAAAGGGTTCTATGTTCCCCGCTGCGGGGAACGTACAACACTTTTTCCAGAAAAGGGTTCTATGTTCCCCGCTGCTTCCAATGCGCGACTAAGTAAGACGCACGCAGACACGCATGACAGAGACGCGTTTAAGTTGTCGAAGGAAGGAAGTTCGCGTTTGAGTTGCTCTATCTGCTGCCGCACGCCCTGTGACAGGTTAGGTTTAGGGATGGTTTTGGTCAGGGCACAATTTCGCCAAAAAAGTGCTCCACAACGCCCTGTGACAGGTTAGGTTTAGGGATAGTTTTGGTCAGGGCACAATTTCGCCAAAAAAAAGTGCTCCACAACGCCCTGTGACAGGTTAGGTTTAGGGATGGTTTTGGTCAGGGCACAATTTCGCAATTTCGCCAGATACAATGCAGGGAACATAGGACCCTTTTTTAGAAAAAGGGTCCTAAGTTCCCCGGTCGCATACAAAGACCCAGGAACAACCGGGGAACATAGGACCCGGGGAACATAGGACCCGGGGAACATAGGCACGCTCCCGCCTGCAGATAGCAACATTTTGGTGTCCTTTGGGAAAATATTTAGAAAGAAGACAAAAGTACACACAGTTGTACAACTATTATCTTTATGATCTTTTTTTTGTTAGTTTCTCTGTTACTGTGTGTGGCCAATTAAGCGACTTTTGGCCATACCTGGCTGGTGACATTTAGCGACTTTCTGGTTGATGTTAAGATTAATAATAGCAACAGTTCTCTTCATCTTAATGCAATTTATTGTGTCTGTCTCTCCACATTTTGCCATTAGGTACTTTGAGCTCTTGTTGGTCAGTCACTCTAAGGTACATTGTTGCTGCCATCATAGCTAGCAAGCTGCCTGCAGATAGCGACATTTTGGTGTCCTTTGAGAAATATTAAGAAAGAAGACAAAAGTACAAGACATTGTACGATTACTATCTTTTTAAAATTATTTGTTTCACTGTGTGATTGACCGACTTTGCCGCTAGATTTCGCGTCTTTTGGCCATACCTGGCTAGCGACTAAAAACATCATTTAGCGACTTTTTGGTTGTGAAGATAAGTGGTAAAAGCAGATCTTCCTGTTGGTCTTCCCACATTTTGCCATTTGGTACTTTGCACTCTTCTTGGTCACTCCAAGGCATTTGTCCCTGCCTTCAGCTAGTCACTTGGCTCTTTTGGAATATATTTCACTGTAATTGGCTCTCTCTCTCTCTTTCTCCTCAGTACAAATCAGCCTGTTCCCTTGCCATTCATCACTGACCACTCTGCTCTCCTGTCTGTCAGACATTATTGCTGCTTGCAGATAGCTTGGGGTCCTTAGAGAAAATATCAGAAGAGAAAAGTACACAATTATCTTAATTATCTTTTTTATTCAGTCAGTCCTTCAGTGAGTCCCAGTGTGTTGGCGATTAAGCAACGTTGGCATTCAATTAGCGACTTTTGGCCATACATGGCTGGCGACTCAAAAAACTAGAAAAAAAGTACAAAAAGTTGTACAATTAATATCTTTATTATCCTTAATTCCCCTGAATCCTAGAGTGTGTTGCAATTAAGCAACTTTGCTGCTAGGTTTAGCGACTCTTGTTTTGGGCATACCTGGCTAGCGACTACAAACATTATTCAGCAACTTTTTGGCTGTTAAGATTAACGTTAATAAATTAAATCCTAATACAATTTATTGTGTTGGTCTCGCCATCTTGCTATTAGGTACTTTGAATTCTTGTTGGTCTCTGCTAAGGTATCTGGCTGTTGTCTTTGCCTTCAGTTAGTCACTTGGCTCTGGAATATATTTAACTGTACTTGGCTCTCTCTTTCTCCTCAGTACAAATCAGTCTGTTCCCTTGCCATTTAGACATTTTCTTGATTGGATCATCACTGACCACTCTGCTCTCCTGCTGTCTATCAGACATTGTTGCTCCCATCATAGCTAGCAAGCTGCCTTGGTGTCCTTTGTGAAAATATTTAGATAGAAGACTAAAGTGCACAAAGGTGTACAATTATTATCTTTTCAAAATATTTGTTTCACTGTCAGTGTGATTGACCGACTTTGCCGCTAGATTTCGCGTCTTTTGGCCATACCTGGCTAGCGACTGAAAACATCATTTAGCAACTTTTTGGTTGTGAAGATAAGAGGTAAAAGCAGATCTGCCTGTTGGTCTTTCCACATTTTGCCATTTGGTACTTTGCACTCTTGTTGGTCACTCCAAGGCATTTGTCCCTGCCTTCAGCTAGTCACTTGGCTCTTTTGGAATATATTTCACTGTAATTGGCTCTCTCTCTCTTTCTCCTCAGTACAAATCAGTCTGTTCCCTTGCCATTTAGACATTTTCTTGATTCGATCATCACTGACCACTCTGCTCTCCTGCTGTCTATCAGACGAATCAGTTGATTCTCTGCTCTCAATTGTCTATGCTAGTAAGCTGTTATTCTCTGCTTTGGAGTGTTGATGCTGGGTTGCTAGTTTTCTAAATCACCTCACACACTTGAAGGAAGCAGCACCGATCATAAACACACAAACAAACTCACACACACACACACACACACACACACACACACACACACATAGTTGGTTTATCTGTTGTGATAGGCAAAGAGCCAATGTGCAAAGAAAGAAGGGAAATATGGATCATAAACGTTTAAGTGGAGGAGCTAGAAAAAAAATTCAGCAAGAAAAGAAAAAAAAGGAATCAGTTTTACTTGAGAGTGTTCCAAATATCTCCAGCTTCTTCAGTACAAAGACATCTGCTGAAAGCAATTCTATAAATGCTACTGCAAATTCAGCTAAGGTTAGCAATGCACCTGAGCTAGCATGTAGCTCCCAAGATCCTGAGACCACTACAAGTGTAGACACTGAACCAAATGCTTCTGATGCTTATGATTCAACCAATTCAGCAGTAGCCAGTTGCTCGGATGAATGTGAGGTCACTGCACCTCTGGACAGCATAGAAAATGAGCTGAATCTTTCTTCAACACCATCTACAGTGACAACTCTACCTAGTGATCCCGCTAAATGGGCTGAGACCCTCACTGAGTCAATGAAGGAAGTTCTTATTCAAAGAGGTGCAAAATCATTTCACAACCGTCACAGCCATCATCCAGCTTCTGTGAGGAACAGTGGGCTAGGAGGCAAAACCCGATGCCTAAACAATGAACATTTTACTTCACACTTGCCCAATGGACAACGAGTACAAAGAGAGTGGCTGATGTACTCTCCCTCTACTGGTAATGTTTACTGCTTTGCATGCAAACTGTTTTCCCCAAAAACGCATTCTTTTGTGACAGGCTATTGTGATTGGAAACACTCAGAAAGATTTGGTGAACATGAGCGAAGTGCTGAGCACATAACCTGCATGCAAGCAGTCTTGAACCGCGCCAAAGGTGCCACAGTTGATGCAGACCTGTTCAAACAGTTTCAGGCAGAGAGCAGCTATTGGAGGCAGGTGTTACAAAGAGTTGTTGCAGTCATTAAATTCCTTGCAGAAAGGGGCCTTGCATTTAGGGGTAAAAATGAATCGTTAGGGTCTCCTCTCAATGGGAACTACCTTGGTATTCTGGAGGTCCTGGCTGAATTTGATCCCTTTCTAAAGGATCACATCAGAAAGTTTGGGCAGATGGGTCGAGGTAATACCTCATATCTGTCCTCCACCATTTGTGAGGAATTCATTGAATTGATGGGTGCAAAAACCAAACAGGCTATAGCAGATGAACTGCAAGCAAGCAAATACTACTCTATCATTGTGGATTCAACCCCAGATTTATCTCATGTGGACCAATTGACATTCATATTCCGTTTTGTTAGCAAAGAGGGCAGTGTTGTTGAACGCTTTGTGGGTTTTGAGCCCATTACTAGCCATACAGGTGAAAGTTTGGCTAACTGTGTCATGTCTGTGTTGGAAAATCTAGGGTTAGAGCTGTCAAATTGCAGGGGGCAGGCTTATGATAATGCCAGCAACATGTCAGGGAGGTATAATGGGTTGCAGGCTCACTTAAAGAAAAGCAACCCATTAATACACTATATTCCATGTGCAGCTCACTCTTTGAATTTGGTGGGAGTCAACAGCATTGACAGATGTGGAAATGAAGTCTCTAAGTATTTTGACTTGATTCAGTCTATTTACAACTTCACAACTGCATCCACACACCGATGGGACAGGGTATTTGGCAATTCCAACATAGATCTCACACTTAAAGCTTTATCCAACACGCGTTGGAGTTGCCGTGCAGAATCTACCAAAGCACTGTGGCAGAACTACAGTAAAATAAAAGCAGCACTACAGGTTATTTCCACTGATGACACAGAGAAACGAGACACACGAACTGAAGCTGACAGTCTAGTGCGGAAGCTGGATTCACTTGAGATGGCCTTCATGGCAGGCTTTTGGGACACTGTTCTGTCCAGATTTCAGGCCACAAGTCTGCAACTTCAAAAAGCAGACATGGACCTTGGTACAGCAGTTAGATTGCTGGAATCTCTGCGCACCTTTGTTCTCTCCCAAAGAGATCTATTTGATCATTTTGAGCAGAAAGCCTTAAACATGTTGGGTGGCACCCCATCTTACAGGGCTGAACGGACGAGGAAACGTAAAAAGTTTGCTGATGAATCAGCATCCCCAGATGTTGTGCTTGAGGGAAGGCAACTGTTTCAAATAGAGACATTTATTGCCTCTATTGATCAACTGAGTTCAAGCCTTAATCACCGTCTGGAGGCCTACAAACATCTGAACAATTTGTTCAGTGTCCTTTTCTCTTTGGATACAGAGTCCAATGCTTCAGTCCTTCACAAGGCCAAGATTCTCACTGAATCATACCCATCTGACCTCAATGAAAGTCTTGGACAGGAGCTTATACAGTTCAAATCTTTTATACAGCTCAACAACACTGATGAGGAGAGGACCCCTTCAGGACTGCTCAAAACAATAATACATTTTGGACTACAGCCTACGTTTCCTAATACATACATTGCGCTACAGATTTTTCTCACTCTACCGGTCAGTAACTGTGAGGGAGAACGCTCATTCTCTCTTTTGTCAAGAGTAAAAAATGAGCTGCGCACAAGAATGACTCAGAAAAGATTAAATGCGTTATCTCTAATGGCAATTGAGAGTGAGCTGACAAGAGAGTTGGACTTCAATGATGTGGTGGATGATTTTGCAAAATTGAAAGCACGAAAGAAACCCCTTGCTTAAAGGTGCACTGTGTAAGATTTTTAGGTTATTTCCAGAATTCACCCATTCACTAATGTTAGGCTACCTGTTTTCATGAATACTTACCACCACCATAAAATTCTAAGTATCCATTATGACTTGGAGAATTGCACTTTTGCCATTTCTGGGAAGTGTCACCTGGATTGTGAAGATAGGATTGACTTTAGGCAGAAGCTTGGTGCTTTCTCTGGCAAACTGAACCTCAAGCTTCATTCTCTGCAGCTTTGCATTCTTGTGCAGACTTTCATCCACAAGGAACTTTTCAACTTCCCCACTATCGTGAAGGGGCCATCAAAAGATTTCAGTGTGTCCAGCATGTCTAGTCTCTTACTCTCCTTTCTTTGAGCCATCTCTTGTTTCTCATCTGCCCTACTCTCGAATTTTGCCTTCATGAATTTACTCCAGTTGAGTTCAACCTCCCTTTTTGCTTGTGCTGCTGCCTTGAAACCTCTGAAGCTCCTGGCTCTTCTGTAAAATTATTGACCTATTGACTGCGTTCAGTGTGCCCAACTTCTTCAGTTTGTAGTCCACCTTGCCACATTGTCTCTCCATCCCAATGTTGTGCACAGGGGTGCCATCAATGTTACTAGCCTGTTCACTGACAGGGTCCATTGGGAAGGTCTCCTCATCCATCCTCTGCCTGGCCAGGACAGTCTTCAGATGGGGCAGCATGAGATCTGTCAGCTGCTTCACTTCATCCAAGTATTCGGCAGCCACGTCTGACACTGAGTTCAGGACATGTCCAGTGCCTGTCCAGCCACTATAGCATTCTTGGAAATGGGCTATCTTGACCTGCATGCAGCCCTTGTACCATGAACTGGCCTACACCTTTCTTTGTGGTGCTCTCCGATGCATGTTATCATTTTACCTTTCTCCTTCTCCTCAAGCTTAACCACAAATAGATACAGACTTTGAGCCTCAATTTGCTGCACAGCTGCCGTTATGCCAATGTGTTTTCCTAAGATATTATTTTATTTTTAATGATAGAAGGGAGGAAAAGGGGGCAAAAATCATGTCCGATTTAGTTTTTTGGGTGGGTTGGGGGGTTTATTTCATGATAGCTACCAACTTCCAATACATAATATCTCTCAAATGACCCAATGCACCATCACTGAAGTGGGCGTAATCATTTTCAAAAATGTTTATTTTTAGGCCATTTATCCCCTCCCCCTGTGTCTGTGTGAAACCTGTGCTTGTCAGTGTCTGTGTGGTATACCTAATAGTGTGTGTGCAGTATGTGCACTCTTCTGTACAGTACAGTGTGCATGTCTGTTCACAGTATACAGTATTTCTTGCACAGTGCGTGCGTGTGTGTGCGCCCACACGCGCGGGGGGTTGAGGGGCCAAGACCATGTCAGGCCCAGGGGGCCAAAATTTCTTAATCCGCCCCTGACAAGGCTGTACCAAAAAAAAAAGTATACTAGACATATAAATGAATGATGAATTAAACAATGTTTCAATGTCCCACAATCCGTATTTATTTATTGATAATTAACCGTGTAATTTTCCATATATCTATTATTTTACTGGACTTAGCAAGCACCTACTACTAGCACACTCTACAGACCGAGAATAACTGTTCAACCACACTTAGTAATGCCAAGCTAGATGCTAACCTAGCCTTACTATGCCTCAGTAAGCAAACTTTTGCTAACCTAGCCCAATGCTATGCTAACACTGTCACACCTCTTCGGCCCACGCCTCGTACAGCTGTCACTCACACAGCCTCGTCACACGCACACACTCTTATCTCAAAATGTCTCCCAGCTTCTTTTTTTTTTATATGCGTCACACAGTCACTCACACACAGAGAATTTACCAGCGAGCAAGAGCCTTTTTTCCCGTATTCAAAATCTCAGTGTGTAAAACAACTGTAATATCGCACAGTCACAATCACCAGTATAGTTAAAAACAAATTAAAATGACTGGAATTAGCTCGCAGCGCCCACGAGGGGGAGCCTCCCTGCTTAGGCTGCTGCCTCCGCGATCCAACCTCTTGATAAGCGAAAGAAAATAATTATATGGATGGATCATTCACTCATGTGTTTTCTGTACATAACTTTGTCTATTTTCTCACACGCACACACATAACCAACAATTTCCCAGCTCTTGCAGATCAGCGTGGGTGCGAAAAAAGCGTTAGGGAACTCTCACAAAAGCATGAGGGAGAATTAAAACAGATAAGAAACCAGGTGCTACACAAAAGTTATTTAAATACACAGATATATATATAAATTTAAAAACACACATTTTTATCCCACAAAACACTCCCCCCTGGTCCGGACCAATATAAACAACTAATGCACGCGTGCTTTTGTGGAATCGGCCGTCTCATAACACACACACGCAGGTCATTCTTACTCATATAATGGTGATTAACCCATTCAGCGGAGCAAATCCTGCTTTTCCTTCCTGACCAACACGGATAACAGCCTAAGGCGCTGTAGAATTACCAGGAATCACCCTTCAATTTCTACAGTACATCGTGTCTGGTCAGTCCATATAGTTTCACCAAGGCTCTACCATATGGAGCCCTTACTCTATCCATCTATACTGCAGCAAATTTCCAAATTCGTGACAACTTGGCTCAGTTGATCTCCTTTACCGGAGTCACTGAACGATCACCTTATATCAGGCTTTTTACCCGGCTGCAGCTTCCACATAGACAGATACGTAGGACCTTCATAGACGTCATAAATTTGTGTGGGCCAAATGTCACATCAGTTTAGCCAACCTTGCCTTAAATTTCGCTGTGTCCAACTCCGGCTAACCATGTACTTGCAGAAAAGAAATTTTTCGTCTCACATCGTCTATGCTTCTACACTCCAAACCACCAAAATTCTATCAACAATCCCCATTAGATTACAAGTTTTCAACAAAACACACAGACAAATGATCACATATAATACAACTCAAGCCAACCAACACATGCCCCAGTCTAGGTTGTTTTTGGAGAACTATCTTTTATGAAAAAAAAAATTCAGTTTTCATCTTACCGATCCCGTTTCTCTTCAGACAGATAACTTTTACACAATAAGCAAAATAGCTTACCTTTTATTAGATGCGCGCGTGCAAGCGTTGTCTGCCTGAGAGAGAAGCCGGGAGCGGATGTTGATTTGCAGAGTTCTGGACCATCCTGTTCGTGACGCCAATTTTGTAGTGGAAAGTCCAGGTTGTCAATGAGAATCAAAGTAGATTTAACACAAGAGTTTTATTTTACTCATAATCAAATGGTACAATGGTTGGGTTGAGTTGTCTAGCACACAGAAAGTTTCCCCCCGGGCGCGCCCGTCACCATGAAAAAGAAGATGGTGCCCAAAACACTCTCTTCGTTTGGCTTTATCCCTTTCTTATCTCTCTTGTTAGTGCGTCACTGTCTTATTTTGTTTTCCCTATCTGTTCCATAACAACTCGAATCTTTTAGACAGTCAACACATTCAGTTAGACAGGTTGGCACGACTTAAAGTTCACTTTTGTCCCACAGAAGAGGAAGAGAAATCAAAATGAGCATACATTTTTGACAGACATGAACTATAGGTCAAAGGTCAGAAATTCTACTACATAATCATCAGTCATCAACAATTGAGAACAGAGAAATGGATATTGGAACAGTGTAGGTCTGACTTGGTAGGATATGGACAGCAAGTAGTGGGCATAGAGAGAGAGAGAGAGAGAGAGAGAGAGAGAGAGTGAGAGAGAGAGAGAGAGAGAGAGAGAGAAGAGAGAGAGAGTGAGAGAGGGAGAGAGGAGAGAGAGAGAGAGAGAGAGAGAGAGAGAGAGAGAGGAGAGAGAGAGAGAGAGAGAGAGAGAGAGAGAGAGAGAGAGAGAGAGAGAGAGAGATCAGAAGGCATAAGAAAAAGTATCTGCATTTGATTGTTTACATTTGATTATTAACAATCCGGGAAGGGTGTTAGTTTAGGGTTGTAGCTGCCTGGAGGTGAACTTTTATTGCGGTTTTGAAGGAGGATAGAGATGCCCTTTCTTTTATACCTGTTGGGAGCGCATTCCACATTGATGTGGCATAGAAAGAGAATGAGTTAAGACCTTTGTTAGTTCGGAATCTGGGTTTAACATGGTTAGTGGAGCTCCCCTGGTGTTGTGGTTATGGCGGTCATTTACGTTAAGGAAGTAGTTTGACATGTACTTCGGTATCATGGAGGTGTAGCGGATTTTATAGACTAGGCTCAGTGCAAGTTGTTTTACTCTGTCCTCCACCCTGAGCCAGCCCACTTGGAGAAGTGGGGAGGAGTGAGGTGGGATCTGGGGTGGAGGTCTAGAAGTAAACTGACTAGCTTGTTCTGGGATGTTTGGAGTTTAGATTTGAGGGTTTTGGAGGTGCTAGGGTACCAGAAGGTGCATGCGTAATCGAAAAAGGGTTGAACGAGAGTTCCCGCCAGAATTCTCATGGTGCTTTTGTTGACCAGAGAGAAGATTCTATAGAGAAATCTCGTTCGTTGGTTGACCTTTTTGATTACCTTGGTTGCCATTTATTAACAGGAAAGATTAGCCTCTAGAATGGAACCTAGGTAGGTGACCTCATCTTTCCTGGTGATAACAATGTCACCCACTTTTATAGTGAAGTCATTGACTTTCTTAAGGTTGACGTGGGACCCAAATAGGATGGATTCCGTTTTATCCAAGTGTATGGATAGCTTGTTGTCAGCGAGCCAGGTGCATGTTCTACAGAGTTCAGCACTGAGGATTTCTCCACCTGTGACTTGTCCCTGTCTGATACCAGCAAGGCCGAGTCATCCGCAAACAAGAACAATTCATAGTCGCATGCCGATGACAAGTCGTTTATGTATATTAGGAACAGTAAAGGACCCAATATACTCTTAGGGGACTCCACAGCTCACTGAGAGGGGGGGGGGGGACACGGTGCCGTTCACCTCTACCACCTGCTCCCTCCCCTCCAAGTAAGATTGCATCCAGCTCGATGAGGTTTTGTGTAATTGGTAGGTTATTATGTGCGTGATGATCGGGGCAATGATGGAAGCAGAGTCCCTGAGGAATCTGGAGGAATATTATCAAGGCCGGTGGCCTTGTTTGGGTGGAGCGCGCTCAATTTTTTTAAACACCTCATCAGCTGTGACCATTTTCTAATTTGAAAATCATTGTTGGATACTCCTAGCTTTCTGTAGAAGGCTTTAATGTAGGCTGACCATACGTCCTCTTTTCCCCGGACACGTCCTCTTTTGCAGGGGTGTCCGGGGTGTCCGGGCGGGGTTTCTTAATGCCTCAAATGTCCGGCATTTTGAGTTAGGGTTGCGTGTATTTTTCAATGTACGTCCAGAGTTAAGAAGGGGTTAAACAAAACAAAGCGTGGAGGCGTGCATGTAACACGGTTGGAAATAAGCCATATTTCCTCTCATGGCATCCCCTCATATTACCTGCGTCGTTTCCACGTTTAATCTCACGAGTTTAACACACACGCTCACGTGACCCGCTGCAGCCTATCGCGCTCTATATGATCCACCGTCCCAAGATGGCTGCCAGGTGCGGTGGCTAAGCCTGGGGACATCTGAAGCCGGTATGTTTTAAAGTTGTCGTTTGCCTGCATATCGTAAAAACAACCGTCCAACATTTTACAACTAATTGTAAACTTATAGGTGCCGACCATCAGGGCCGAGTTGCGACGAGAGAGTGTTATTAAGCCGAGTTGGTAAGTGAATCTGTTTGCTAATAGTAGCTGCTAGCCATACCCATGTATTGTCTATGGGCGGTTAGCATCGGCTTTTAATCCCGTTTCCTCCAATGTTTCTGATCCCATTGAATTTATATTTAATAAATGTTTTTATTGAATTTGACAGGTATTACACTATACAATAGAACAGTAATCACATTTTCCTTTTTTTTTTTTTCCCACCCACTTCCAAGAACAGCAAATAATTAGTACATCACTTTCTTCTCAACATAGGCAGATAGTAAATATACACCCAGAATTAATGTAAATAAAAAATAAAAAAGGAAGCTGGTTTGTGAAAGGTGAACTTTTCATGTATCCTATAGCGTCTTTAATTTAGCTATATAGTCAACCACACCACCCCAAACAGAATATAACTTCCCAGGTGCCCCCCTAAGATTGAACTTTATTTCTCCAGATCTAAATAAATCATAAGGTCTTTAAGCCATAAGGAGGCTTTGGGGCAAAATGGTGACTTCCACTCCAGCAAAATTCTCCTACGTGCTAATAAGGATGCAAAGGCGATACTATCCTTAAATGTTCTCCTTATTTGGGGATCTGATACCGTCCCAAAAATGGCCATTTCTGCACATGGTGTCAGGTTTAAATCCAATGCCTTAGCAAGGTGTTTGAAAATAGTTGTCCAATAGTCCAGCAAATGGGGACAAGACCAAAACATGTGCGTCATGTTTGCCGGTGACATGTGACATCTGTTACAAGTATCCGAAATATTGGGGTATATTTTGGAGAGTTTGGAATCAGTGAAATAAATACGGTGGACAACCTTAAATTGTATTAAATTAAGCCTTGAACAGGATGTACTGTTGTTAATTCTGGTTAAGGCAGAATCCCAATCTCCATCATCTATAGATCTGCCAAGCTCTTCTTCCCAATTCCCTCTGATTTTATCAAGAGACGTTTTACTAAACTGGGATATTAAGATGTAGATTTTGGAGATTAGGCCTTTCTGATTTGTGGGAATATCTAAAATTGAGTCAATTAGCGAATTAGGTGGAGTATTAGGGAAAAAGAGACTATTTAATTCAACAAAATTACGAACCTAAAAGTATCGAAATAGATGAGATTTTGGTAGGTCAAATTTTATACACAGTTCACTGAAACTAGCGAAGACATCACCAATATATAAGTCCTTTAGCCTGCTAAGGTTTGACTGCTTCCATAGAGAAAACGCTACATCTGTGCTAGGAGGGAGGAAGAGGTGGTTATTATGAATGGGGCTGTGGTTGGATAAGCCCTGCAGGCCGAAAGTATTTCTAAATTGAGACCAGATTCTAAGGGTAGAAATGACGATTGGACTACAAGTAAATTGGGATGGTCGATAAGGTAATTTTGATGTAAGTAGATCCAAGAGAGAGGTAGAACAGGAACTAGCTTCAGACTTACACCAGATTAATTCAGGTTCTTGGATCCAGAGAGTCACTTTGGGTATGTTAGCTGCCCAATAGTAGTATTTTAGATTAGGGAGTGATAAACCACCTACGGACCTATGCCTTTGCAGGAACTCTCTTCTAATCCTGGGAGTCTTGCCTTTCCATATAAAGGATGAAATTAGTTTGTTTATTATGCAAAAGAAGGAATTGGGTAAAAAGATAGGCAAACATTGAAACAGATACAAAAATCGAGGAAGCACATTCATTTTGACGCAGTTTACCCTGCCAGCAATAGTTATGTGTAAATCTTTCCACCTATCCAAATCTAATTTAAGTTTGTCGATTAGAGGTGGAAAATTGTCCTTGTAGAGAGCTGGTAGCTTGCGACAAATATGTACACTTAAGTACTTGAAGCTGTTCCTGGACATCTTAAATGGGAAATATCCATCAGGGATCTCAAGGGCCAAATTATTCACAGGGAAGCATTCACTCTTAGCGAAATTCAATTTATAGCCAGAGAATGATCCAAAAATTGTTTAGCAAATCAATAATCTTTGGAATGGTAGAGATTGGATCAGATATAAACAATAGTAAATAATCCGCGTATAGACAATGTGTGTGTTCTAGACCGCATCTATGGATTCCTTTACTGATACCGGCCGATTTAAGAGCAATGGACAAGGGTTCGATTGCAGTAACAAATAACAATGGGCTTAGAGGGCACCCCTGGCGTGTACCTCTGCCAAGTGTGAAAAATTGGGATAACATCCCATTTGTGCTTACGGCAGCCGTAGGAGAAGAGTATAGAAGTGCTATCCAAGATATATATTTAGACCCAATGTTAAACCTCTTTAAGACCTCCAATAAATATCCCCACTGTTATACTTTCCATGAGCTGCTCCTGTTTTTGTCTTCTCAATTTGTTTTGTCTTGCTGAATAAGAAATAATCTCTCCCCGGACTACCACCTTTAATGTCTCCCAGAGTAAAGACGGGGATATGGGAGTAGAGTTGTTGGTGACAAGAAAATCATCTATCACTTTGGAAATTGTTTTGCAGAATCCGTCATCATTGAGTAGTGTGCAATTAAACCTCCATTGGGTCTGCGTTTTTTTAAAGAGTGTAAACGAAAGATCAAGTGACAATGGAGCATGGTCAGATATCACTATTGTTGAATATCACTAACAACTTTAATGACGCCCTGCGCGACACCATTGATAGTGTAGCACCGCTAAAGCTAAAAAGGGCCCCTAAAAGGCGTACCCCATGGTTTACAGAAGAAACTAAAGCCCAGAAATTATCATGTAGAAAGCTGGAACGCAAATGGCGTGCGACTAAACTTGAGGTTTTCCATCAAGCATGGTGTGACAGTTTAATAACTTATAAACGCATGCTTACCTCAGCTAAAGCTAAATATTACTCAAATCTCATCCACCTCAACAAAAATGATCCTAAATTTCTGTTTAGTACAGTAGCATCGCTAACCCAACAAGGGACTCCTCCCGGTAGCTCCACCCACTCAGCAGATGACTTTATGAATTTCTTTAATAAGAAAATTGAAGTCATTAGAAAAGAGATTAAAGACAATGCATCTCAGCTACAACTGGGTTCTATTAACACAAATACGACTGTATATACGACGGATACCGCCCTCCAAAATAGTTTCTCTCTCTTTGATGAAATAACATTGGAGGAATTGTCAAAATGTGTAAATGGGACAAAACAAACAACATGTTTACTTGACCCAATTCCTGGGAAACTTATCAAGGAGCTTTTTGTATTATTAGGTCCATCAGTGTTAAATATTATAAACTTATCACTTTCCTCTGGCACTGTTCCCCTAGCATTCAAAAAAGCGGTTATTCATCCTCTACTCAAAAGACCTAACCTCGATCCTGATCTCCTGGTAAACTACCGGCCGGTGTCCCACCTTCCATTTATCTTGAAAATCCTTGAAAAAATTGTAGCACAGCAGCTAAATGAACAGTTAGCGTCTAACAATCTCTGTGAACCTTTTCAATCCGGTTTCAGGGCATATCACTCTACGGAGACAGCCCTCGCAAAAATGACTAATGATCTAATGCTAACGATGGATTCTGATGCTTCATCTATGTTGCTGCTTCTTGATCTTAGCGTCGCTTTCGATACTGTTGACCATAATATTTTATTAGAGCGTATCAAAACGCGTATTGGGATGACAGACTTAGCCTTGTCTTGGTTTAACTCTTATCTTACTGACAGGATGCAGTGTGTCTCCCATAACAATGTGACCTCGGACTATGTTAAGGTAACGTGCGGAGTTCCCCAGGGTTCGGTTCTTGGCCCTGCACTCTTTAGTATTTACATGCTGCCGCTAGGTGACATCATACGCAAATACGGTGTTAGCTTTCACTAATATGCTGATGACACCCAACTCTACATGCCCCTAAAGCTGACCAACACGCCGGATTGTAGTCAGCTGGAGGCGTGTCTTAATGAAATTAAACAATGGATGTCCGCTAACTTTTTGCAACTCAACGCTAAGAAAACGGAAATGCTGATTATCGGTCCTGCTCAACACCGACATCTATTTAATAATACCACCTTAACATTTGACAACCAAACAATTAAACAAGGCGACTCGGTAAAGAATCTAGGTATTATCTTCGACCCAACTCTCTCGTTTGAGTCACACATTAAGAGTGTTACTAAATCGGCCTTCTTTCATCTCCGCAATATCGCTAAAATTCGTTCCATTTTGTCCACAAGCGATGCTGAGATCATTATCCATGCGTTCGTTACATCTCGTCTCGATTACTGTAACGTTTTGTTTTCGGGCCTCCCTATGTCTAGCATTAAAAGATTACAGATGGTACAAAATGCGGCTGCTAGACTTTTGACAAAAACAAGAAAGTTTGATCATATTACGCCTATACTGGCTCACTTGCACTGGCTTCCTGTGCACCTAAGATGCGACTTTAAGGTTTTACTACTTACGTATAAAATACTACACGGTCAAGCTCCTGCCTATCTTGACGATTGTATTGTACCATATGTCCCGGCAAGAAATCTGCGTTCAAAGAACTCCGGCTTATTAGTGATTCCCAGAGCCCAAAAAAAGTCTGCGGGCTATAGAGCGTTTTCTATTCGGGCTCCAATACTATGGAATGCTCTCCCGGTAAAAGTTAGAGATGCTACCTCAGTAGAAGCATTTAAGTCTCATCTTAAAACTCATTTGTATACTCTAGCCTTTAAATAGACTCCCTTTTTAGACCAGTTGATCTGCCGTTTCTTTTCTTTTCTTTTCTACTCTGCTCCCAACCCGGGGTGGACCGCTAGCCTGTCCATCAGATGGGGACATCTCTACGCTGCTGACCCGTCTCCACTCGGGATGGTTCCTGCTGGCCCCACTATGGACTGGACTTTCGCTGATGTGTTGGACTTTCACAATATTATGTCAGACCCACTCGACATCCATTGCTTTCGGTCTCCCCTAGAGGGGGGGGTTACCCACATATGCGGTCCTCTCCAAGGTTTCTCATAGTCATTCACATCGACGTCCCACTGGGGTGAGTTTTCCTTGCCCGTATGTGGGCTCTGTACCGAGGATGTCGTTGTGGCTTGTACAGCCCTTTGAGACACTTGTGATTTAGGGCTATATAAATAAACATTGATTGATTGATTGAATATTCTACATTATCGACAGCCGGAAGGAGATTATCATATATGAAAAAGTAGTCGATCCTTGAAAAAGTTTTATGGACCTGAGAATAAAAAGAGAATTGTTTTTTATCTGGGTAAAGAAAGCGCCACGGGTCCACACCTCCTATTTGACCCATGAGATTTGAAATTGTTTTGGCCATTTTTAATGGGGGGGGCCCTGCCTTGGACTAGATTTGTCTAGCAACGGGTCTATTGCACAGTTCAGGCCCCCCCCCCAATATTAAACGATGAGAACTGAGGTCTGGCAAAAGCAAAAACACTTTCCTAATAAATGCTTCATCATCCCAATTGGGTGCATAAAGGTTGGCAAGGACAACAGACATATTATTAAGAGAACCCGAGACTATTACAAAACGACCTTGATGGTCAGTTATGACATTTGTTGGGCTAAACTGGATTATTTTGTGTATTAAAATAGCTGTGCCCCTTGCTTTACTGCTAAAATTCGAGTGAAAAGATTGTCCAACCCATGAGGCCTTTAATCTATGGTGATCCTTAGTGGTCAGATGAGTCTCTTGTAGGAAAGCAATTTCAGTTTTAAGGTGTTTTAAATGGGAAAATACTGTACCTCTTTTAACTGGGCCATTGATCCCTTTAACGTTCCAAGAAACAAATCTCAAGCAAGATAACCCTTTTTTGTTTGTATTAGCCATAATCACATTTGTAAAAAAATATGGTGAGATGACACAATGCCTTGTAGAAGGAAGTGGTATTAACATACAGATAGGACTAAAAGAAAAGACAAATTTGTAGGACCTAACACACAAACCCCCCCCCCCCCCCCCCCCCCCCACAAAAAAAACCATAGCAACAAAGAACAAATATACACTCCTAAACCACCCTAAACTTGTCCTAAGAACTAGAACTAGCAGCGGGACTCCATAAACTCTATTACTTCCGTATGACATTAATCTGTGAACTAATATCACCGAGCAGATAGGTCTCCTGTATCTGCTAATGTGTCTATAATGTACAGTAGATGACACTTAAATAAGAATAAGCAAACAAAACAAAAAAATTTAAATAAATAAATAAGAAGAAAAAAAAAAAGTTGCATTGCAGAAATTGACCAACAAATATAACCATACCTCAAATAAGTTGCACAACAGGATGATTAGTTGCCTGCAAGCCTGGATAAACAATGTCCATTGTTTTTCTGACGCGCCCGTTAATGTCCTCTTCAACGTACTTTTGGCCTGAAACGTCTTCCATACAAAGTCATCTTCCACTAACCTGTGGGAGCAATGCGCTCGTCGTAGAAGTCCTGGGCTTTTTGTGGAGAATCAAAGTACAAGTTTTAATTTCTGAAGGATACCTGAAGACGGGCGAGGTGCAGCAAGCGAAATTTCATTCCTTTCAGGTAGAGCGCATTTTTGACGGGGTTGAAAGCAGCTTGTTTCTTGGCCAAAGCAGGGCTGATGTCCGGGTAAACTCTCAGCTCGGTGCCGCGGTAATCCAATTTATGTTGTCTGGCCCATCTGAGAACTTTTTCTTTCTCCTGGAAACGGAGGAATTTAACGATGAAAGTCCGCGGTTTTCCGGCGCCAGCATCCAGTGGTCTGGGACCGAGGGAGCGGTGAGCTCTCTCTATCTCCGGTGGGCTGCTGAAGACATCAGGACCCGCTATCGCCATTAGCAAGTCAGACGCAAATTTGGTCGGATCTTGCTCCTTCTCGCTTCCCTCTGGGATGTTGATAATCCTCAAATTAGAGCGGCGAGACCGGTTTTCGAGGTCGTCCACTCGTTCCAGGAGCACCGTAGTTTGGGACTGCAGAGACTTCACAGCGGCTTCCATCTCGGTGAGTTTTTCAAAGTTTCCCCCACTGTGACTTCGATTCTAGTCAGCCGGCTGTTAAATGACGTCACCTGTTGTCCTAATAAATCGACTGACTGCTTCAGGGACTCAGTCGACTGTTGAATCAAAAAAGCCATATCAGCCTTGAAGCTATCGCGCTGTTTATTGAGGAGAGCCTCGATGTCGTTCTTGGTGACTGGGTCAGATTGACCCTCGAATTCGGCTCTCTTGTCTTCCGACCCTGAAGCTGCTGCTGCGGCCGCCATGTTAGCTAGTTTAGCCGAGACGCTCGCTGCTCGAGTTATTGCTGTTGCCGGTTTTGTCTTCGAGCTGCTCATCACGTCGCAATAACCACACTATCTCGCACAAAAAAAAGGGTGCGTCAGCCAGGAAAAAACACTGTGAAGTAGTTAGACTTTTATAGAGTAATTGAAAAGTTTGGTCGGAGCCCTCCTCTCACACGTCTGCCCTCTACCTCATCCGGTCTCTTCCGAATTTATGTTTATTTCGAGTCTTTATTTTGGGTACTTACATATGGTGACTGAGTGTTGTGGCGTTTTAAGGCCATCTGCACTTTTTATGCTACGGTAAAGACAATGAATGAACACTGTTACACCCGTCATAGTGACGTCACTGTTATTGTTAATGTTACACCTGTCATAGTGACGTCACTGTTATTGTTAATGTTACACCCGTCATAGTGACGTCACTGTTATTTTCTATTGTTTAATATTGTTAATGTTACACCCGTCATAGTGACGTCACTGTTATTTTCTATTGTTTAATATTGTTCATGTTGCACCCGTCATAGTGACAACACTGTGTACTGTCGTGTTTGTTATTTTGTACATACATGGGATTGTTTAATATTGTTAATGTTAGCAGTATTATTGCTAATAATGATAATAATAAGTGTAACTTATTTATTGAAGGTCGAACAATAGATGACTTAATGTTGATGTTTATGTGCGCACATTGATTGAACTCCGGGTCCTGTGTAGGCCAGGTCCCTAAGTCTTGGATGGCGAGCTGTAGATAGGCCTTGAGCCCGAGCCCAAGAATCTCCACCTCTCAACCCCTGAACTCCACCTGCTCTGGTCGGGCCGGCAGGCGGCTTATAGCCGAACCCCTTGCCTCGCATCTCATTACTCTGCAGCCCTTTGCACTACCTCATACACACCCTGCCCGTAAACTGAACTGTCATTACAAACTGCCATATCCACAACCCCAACCTGTGTGTTTTTTAATGAATGAAGTAACATTTATGACAACCTTTTTCCAAAACACAATATAGAATGTGACATATAACAGAATAATGCATCCATTTATATGTGTTCAAAACGCTTACAAAAAAGTGGGACCCCACAATTTTACTGTGGTACCCCATTTTTATTACTTGATGGGGTCCCTGGGACCCCATTTTGAAAATTCCTAGCGCCAACACTGCTGTCAACAGAGGAGAAAAATGCTTTATTTAAATAAATATATTATTTATAAAGCAAGTTCGAGTATCTTTGGCAAATTTTCACCTAGTCCCCGCCTTGGCACGCTTATATGTCCTCTTTTTGGGATTTCAGAATATGGTCAGCCTATTTAATGTGTTCTACACCAAAGCGACCAGAGTGGTGGGACAGCTTGTTGACAAGAGTTGTGGCTATGCTGGTGAAAAAGGCGTTAAGTCTGACTTGACTTGTACTTTCTAATTTTATCTACACGGCAAAGTAAACGATGCGTTATCAGACATCTGAAGCAGAAACCTCTAATGGAGGTTTGCATCCTAGCAACTTGTGCATTAAAGAGACATCAGTGTCTTGCAACTGCCCCCGCAGTCCCAAATTCCCCAACCGAGGTCCACTTCCTTTCTGACTAAGTACCAAGTACTCCAGCTGGCAACCAAGTTGCAAACATACTGCTGTTAATAGTCGTAAGTTAATGGAATTGTGTAGATACTGTTACTGATATATTGTTATGCTATAGTGTTATCGTTAGTGATAATGTTTTTGATAAATGTAATCCCATCAAAATCAATGTTATGTATTATTGACCTATTTAAGGCAACAATTACCTCATATATAATATTGGTTATTTTGAAAAAATAGAGTGGGGAGATTTATTGCATATTTTGCTACATTACATTGTGTTTTCTTTGACAAAAAGGGCATAACACATACATAAATATAAATATATAACAATAATTGTATATCAACAGATAAGATCTAAATTTCTAGAGATTTAAGCCTTTGAAGTAAAAAATAATAATATTATATGACCTACTTTTAACACTTTTATGAGGTGGACCCTAAAGGGTCCAAGGGTCTTATAATGTCGTTTTTTATTTAAAACGGTCAATGCTCAAACAATTATTGCGAATCAAAATCAACGTTCTTGTGAATTATTGACCTATTTATGGCTACAATTATTCCACATCAATTTTTTTACTTTTGAATTTTTTGAGGGAAAATATAGAATTTTTTTTGCCATCCAAAAAATTATATATTTTTTTTTTTCAATAAAAGGGAATTAAACATGCACAACATAGATAGATAGATAGATAGATAGATAGATAGATAGATAGATAGATAGATAGATAGATAGATAGATAGATAGATAGATAGATAGATAGATAGATAGATAGATAGATAGATAGATAGTACTTTATTGTTTCCTTCGGGAGAGTTCCCTCAGGAAAATTTAAATTCCAGCAGCAGTGTACAAAATTGTAAAAAGTAAATAATGGGGGTATAAATGGAGAGAAAATAGAAAAAATATTACAATAGAATAAAAATAAAAAGCAACGATGACAATAAAAATATAACAGTAAAATAAGAATATAACAAGAGAAACTAGGCAGTAGTGACCATGTTATGAAAAAGTATTTCACTGTTATTGTTTTGCATCCCCTGTCATCCTAGTACCCCCCCTCCCCCCAGAGAGGAGTTGTACAGTCTAATGGCGTGTGGGACAAAGGAGTTTTTGAGTCTATTAGTCCTGCACTTGGGATGAAGCAGTCTAGCACTAAACAGGCTCCTCTGGCTACTGACAACGGTATGCAGAGGGTGACTGGCATCATCCAGGATGCTCACTAGTTTTTCCACAATCCTCTTCTCTGCCACCGTCACCAGTGAGTCCAGTTTTATTCCGATCGTAGAACCGGCCCGCCTGATCAGTTTCTCCAGTCTGGAGCTGTCCTTCTTAGATATGTGTCCCCCCCAGCACACTACGATGTAGTACAGAACACTGGCAACCACAGACTGGTAGTACATCCACAAGAGTTTTTTACAGATGTTGAAGGAGTGCAGCCTCCTCAGGAAGTACAGCCTGCTCTGTCCTTTCCTGTACAAGTGGTCTGTGTTAACAGTCCAGTCCAGCTTATTGTCCACCCACACCCCGAGGTACTTGAATGAGTCCATGGTCTGTACCTCGACTCCCTCGATCACAATAGGTTGTGACCTTGGACTCGACCTCCCAAAGTCAATGACCAGCTCCTTGGTCTTTGTCGGATTGAGCTGCAAGAGGTTCCTGTGGCACCAGACAACAAAGTCCCTCACCAGCCTCCGAAACTCCTCCTCTCTGCCGTCCCTGATGCACCCGACGATGGCTGTGTCATCCGTGTACTTCTGGATGTGACACAGCTCTGAGTTGTAGCAGAAGTCAGCGGTGTACAGGGTGAACAGAAGAGGGGCCAGCACCGTTCCCTGCGATGCTCCGGTGCTGCTGATCACAGTGTCAGATGTGATGTCCTTCAGTCTGACGTACTGTGGCCTATCAGTGAGGTAGTCTGAAATCCAGGCAACCAGGCAGGGGTCCACTCGCATTCTGTCCAGCTTGTCCTGGAGAAGGCGGGGCTGGATAGTATTAAAGGCACTCGAGAAGTCCAGGAACAGGATCCTCACAGCGCCATTTCCCTTATCCAGGTGTGAGTGGGCTCGGTGCAGCAGGTAAGTGATAGCATCCTCCACAACAACGCCTGCCCGGTACGCAAACTGCAGGCTGTCCTGGGCATGTTGCACCTGTGGTCTGAGGAGGCTGAGAAAGAGCCGCTCCATTGTCTTCATTATATGAGAGGTGAGCGCCACTGGTCTGTAGTCGTTCAGCTCACTGGGGCAGTTCTTTTTGGGAACTGGAACAATGCACGACGTCTTCCAGAGGGTGGGCACTCTCCCCAGCTGCAGGCTGAGGTTGAAGATCCGCTGGAGTGGTTCACCCAGTTCTGCAGCACAGGTCTTCAGGAGTTGGGGGCACACCTTGTCTAAACATATAATAACAATTTTATATCAACGGATAGATCGAAAGTTGATTTAGAGATTCAAGCGTTTAAAATTAATAAATATATATATATATATATATGACTTATGTAGTGGATTGTCCGAAGCTTAAGCAGGCAACAAAAGTAGTTTAGTACAACAAATGTATTTACCCATTATCAGAAGTGCAGGTTGAATTGAGTTGGCCGTGCAGACAAACCACAAGTTACTCCGGAGCCAACAAGACACACACAAGCCAAAATCACTCCCGAGTTCCGGTCTTCTGCCATTTTTTATATGTCTGTTGTGCGTCATCGTTCCTTATCGAGTGCGTCAATTTCTTGTTTGCTTTTCCTATCTGTTCCATAACAACTTGAATCCTTTAGACAGTCAACACATTCTGTAGACAGGTTGGCACGACTTAATATTCACTTTTGTCCCACAACTGGTCCATTCAATGGCACAAAATACAAGAGTATTGAAAATGAGCGGACATTCTTAAAAGACAAGAAATATAGGTCAAAAGGTCAGAAATTCAACTACATACCCGCCTTCCAGGGTCTTAAGACCCTGGACCAAAACAATTTCTGATATAGACCACTAACTTAAATCTCTACCGCAGATAGAGACAAAAACCTCAATGTTTTTATACGAGGCAAAAATTCCGTCTATGACCCTCCTTCAGAGCGATCGCTGTTACCAGCCTGCAGTAAAACCATCTCACAGAACACAATTAGTGGCCTACCCTTTGATTTAGTAAAGGAATAACAAATACTTTGATCATGAACATCATTGAACATAAATAGATGAATGTATATAGACTTATGACTGTAAGACATTTGCAAAATATTTTCCCCGGCATTTGCAATGGATGTAGTTACCAATATTGTTAATTACCAATTAATTTTGAACACACAACTGAATTTCGTATGAGTCCATGTTCGATTAGTGCTCGTATAGATGGCTCGGTGGTGCCTCAGGCTGATGGCCTGCCGACACCTCGTTGGGCTTTCGGCTGCCCTGGTGAAGAAAGAGATCGACTCAAACAGTCTGTCTCTCTTTGGGGTGTGGTTCAGTCCATTGGGCAGACTGTTCAGTGGCATGTGCGTGCTGGCCGAAATTGGGGAAAACTCAGGTAGAGTTGGAGCTGTGGGGGCTTTGGGGAAGGCTGGGGCAGAGTATGGGGCGTGGGGCTTTGGTCCAGGCCCTCGGCTTGCTTCATGCCTCCTCGCTGCTTCGGCACTCCCGACACTTCTTTCCACAGCTGCTGGAGTCCCGGTGGACACATTGGCTGGTAACCTTAGTTGTTCTCGTCATCGCTGGCAAGGTGTTGTCTCTCCTCTCGGTTCCTTCCAGTCAGGTATCGGGTGTTGGTCCTGGATTGGCTTTGACCGTGCCCCTCTTAGCGAGTGCAAGGGAATCTGGAGTGGCTGCTTTCATCCTCAAATCTGCACAGAGGAACTGGCACACAAATTCTACATTTTGCAAACTTACCATTTTGGTCTCATGGTCTTTCCACCTTCCTAGGAAGCTGCTGGTCCTGAGAAGTGCTGATCTTGTGACTGAAGAAGATTAACCTGTTTTCTCAAAATAGGTGCCGTTGTTTGACCTAATCTTTTTGGGGAAACCATGTCGGGATATTAGATCATTCACAAAACATTTAATTACTGAATTGGCACCCTCCTTTGAGGTTGGGGTTGCTTCCGCCAACCACTGCAATTGTCAATCTAAATCATTACATTCCTTTATCCTTGTACCGGATTGATCATATCGATTAAATAAAACCTCAACACGCTCAAACTTGACCCAATCCAAACTCACCTCCCCCCTCTGTCCCTCTCACAGGGACAGTGTTAGTCGTAGTAATAGTAATAGTAATAGTAGTAGTAGTATTAGTAGTTTTCAGAAACATCCAAGAAAAAGAAAAGGCAGCTGATAGTCAAGCGCAGCAAGAACAGAGGCGGAGGACAGGTCATGTTTGAGGTCACTGTTCGCTTTTGCAATAGTACTTTGATATTTTACAACACCTAGTGAATTATTGTGGCCTCAATAATTCACTAAATAGTTGTATTTAATTTAGTCTATCTATGATGGGACAATGCACAGAAACATTAAGTTCAGAAACAGATTTGTTCTGTACCAGATTATATCTAAATAGCTACTTTCCATCTGCAGTCCCTGGCTACCTAAATTAAAGGGATCCAAAAATCAAGCAATAAAATTATGACACTAATTAATCATAATAAATATATACATTCATAGTAATCAATAATTAATCAAAAATAATCATACTGTAGCATGTAATCAATTATAAGAAAAGTCACCAAATGCCCCTTCATGGACACATACTTAATATACAATACAACCACACCTTATTTACATCATCACACAAAGATAATACATGCTCTTGTTCACATCTGTCATCATTCGTAAAAACAACCAAGATTTTAACAGCCATACCTCACAATTTACCATAAAAATGCTCTCATAGATAAATATAATACTCATTAAATTGATGTGTCAACATAATGCCCCTCTTAGTGACCGTGTGAGCAGCCTTGATTGCTCCAAAGCCACTTTTTAATTTCAAATTTTCTATTCCTTTTGTTATAACGTGGAGAAGGCTAATTGGTCTGTACATGTTCTGGTCTTCTTTATTTCCTGCTTTATGGGTTTAATTATAGTAGCAGTTTCTCGACGTGGTAGGGAAAGTGTTTTCCGTTATTGATTTATTTATCATTCGTTGTTATACGAGCAATAATACAATCCTTATATGTTTTTAGGAAGATAGTGTCCAACCCATATATATATCTCTAGATCGTGAGTCTGATAATGCAGTGAAGATTTTGTTTAACTTTGTTTCATTTGTTAATTCTAAAATTAGTCCATCCTGAATAAATGACAATTATTTGCACTGATTTTGAGGGATTTTTTATTCAGGGTTTGTACAGACTGGATGAAATGTTCATTAATATTATTACTTATGTCCAGACTGTCTGCGATAGTAGCGCCATTGATATTTAATGTTATAGTGTTGTTTCTTGTTTGCTCTCTTTCCGTAAGTTTGTATCTGGTTTTCCATAACTTTCTAATGTTCCCTTTTGCAGCTTTGATTACTTCTAAGTGAAAGTCAGCCTTAGACTTCCGCATAAACATTGTAACTTTGTTCCTCCAAACTTTTAAATCATACGATCTGTATTTAGACCTGTTATAATTGCTTTTATGAGAGCTGAGTCCTCATGTCTTTATTAGAATCCAAATTGTTTTATTAATCCAAGGTATTTTTATTTTAACACTCTTCTTTCTGGTTTTGTATTCGTGTATTTACAGATGTTCTCTTTAATTTTTGTCATCCAATTGTAATTCTAGTAGGGCTGCTTATCATTTGTATCATGTATAAGCCGTTTATAATGTCCTTAAGTTTCTTTCTACGTGTTTTATTTAACCAGTCCAGATTAACGTCCCCCATGACGTTACTTCTTTCATACTATGCTGTTTGAGGATGTCTGAAAATGAATCAAGAAAAATGTCTTTAGCTGTGGTCGGTCGGTATACTACAATTACCTTGAAATACATTTCTGAGGAAAATAAAATTTTAATTTCAACATACTCAAAAAGATCTACTTTTAATGTTTTCCCTTTCATAAATCATAATTCCTCCCCCCTTTGTCACTCGATCTGTCTTTTCTGTAATCTTGTACCCCGGGACATTAATTTGAACGAAAGGTGTTGTGGGTTTTAACCATGTCTCTGATAGACAAGGTAATCCGGATTAGAGTCTGACAGTAACTGCTGTATTTGTTCAGTATGTTTCCTGTGGTAGAAAGTTTAATAATGCGGACACGTTTGTTACTGATTACTTTCTACAGACTTCTGTCTCTCTGCGACTTTGTGTATGTAATAAGCAACTATAAATATTTGATATGCTTAAATTTTGTTTTAGCTCAGCTGTTGTGTAGCTGCTAGCTCTTTGTAGCCTACAGCAGAAATGTCCAAATTGCAACCAATAGCTATGTTTTTAACAGACAACCGAAATAATTGATTTGCGTATCGGTTCAATCAGCTGCAGCTACGCCCTGTTTTATCATTTGACCTAAATTTTTTGGTTTCGTAGGCAGGACAGAGGGAACAATGTGGGTCATTAGTTGTCCATCTTATACCATTCTAATTGTTTTAAGGATAGTTCACATGAGCGGCCATACCTTGAGTCCCACCATATATAAGAGTCAAAAGGCTCCTATTATGAGTCGTCTAATTGGTGATCATACACTTTGGCGGTTTGGGTGGCAGGACACACGGACGCACCTCCGTCAGCCAGCGCTAGGACAGTTGGAGCAGTCCCCGTCTTCCATTCGTTCCTGGGAGGCATCCCTATTAGTTGTCCCCTGATGTCGTGCTGTCAGGCAACATCAGGAAGTTCCTTCAGTGCGGTATTGAATTGTCAGGGCACAGTTCGTAAGCCGGTCATTACAAGGTGTGTGCAGGTTGACCACAAAGGAATGCTTCAAAGATTGTGTTGAACATTGTCCGTTGACACTTATGTCCAGCAGGGGTCTGTTTGTATCCTGCTGTTCGTCCTGCTGTCACACCTGTATTTTTTGTGAGCATGTTCTGGCTACACCTTGGAGCTTGTCTTGTTCAGAGAAGCTGGCAGTCCCCCGGCTGCATATCCTTTCCACCCTCGCTTGACCTAGCACAACCGTGGCTACCACCCAAGTCCGTCTGTATGGTTTTACGTTTTGTTGAGGTTTTTTTTTTTCCTCCAGAATTTGGAACTCAAAACATGTACACCCATCGTTTTCATATCCTCTCGGTTAGTTCAATTTGCATATCACGTTTTAAAATTACAGTCTTAACTATCCCATTAATTGCTAATCAAAAACCTTAATTCAAAGATTGTACGTACTACTTCATGCGTATTTAAGTACCCTTTTAATTCACTTAAAGATTATGAATAAGTTAATTTAAACTATCATTTGTCTATCAGTAGGCACGAGCAAGCTGTCATGCTTGCACTCTGACCTCCCGCTGTGCGTGATACTCTCCAAAACAAAGGAATGTTTTTATTCACGTTTCTCCTTATCTTTCAGCTAAATCTTTTAATCTTTTAACTTTTAACGTCCGCACTGTGTTTATTTTTATTGTCTGCATTTTAATTTTGCTTTTATTTTCTTTCATTTCACTTTGTTGTCTGTGAAGCACTTTGAGTCTTGTCCTTTCCTGGAAAAACGCCACACAAACAAAGCTGCCCCGCCTTGCCTTGTCTGTCTCCGACTGGTTATCTAACCTATTCACAACAAACATACAAGGCCATGCTCTAGGCGCCAGCCCTAATCACACTTCTCCTCTTTTTAACACTTTACATATCGGCTCTTATTCTAATTACTAATGTAGGCTGTTATTTGTAATTATTTTTCAACACTATTCACAGCAAACAGCTGTAAAGTTATAGTTATTCGCATTATACTCTCAAAATCTATAGCTAACCGAAAGCTGTTGAGATTTGGTTTGCCTACTTCATCTCAGTGGCCTAGTGGTTAGAGTGTCCGCCCTGAGATCGGCAGGTCGCAAGCTCAAAACCCCGGTCGAGTCATACCAAAGACTACAAAAAATTTGGGAGCCAAATCACCAAAAACGATTCCTCCACCTCCCAGGGGCAATCACGGGGGATGGGCCAAATGCAGAGGACAAACTCCACCACACCCAGTGTGTGTGTGACAATCACCGGCACCCCAACTTTAACTCTAACTTTATTCTGTCATGCCATTATCCTCTTCTAGCTCAACATCCAGAAGTATGGTGTACTGCAATGTCTAAATAAAACTATAAATTACTCCAAACTAAAATGTCAGACTGCACTTTAAAGTTACTTTTATTAAATTAATTTCCAAACTAACCACCACCACAGCAGACATCTTCCTCAATCATATCCCAATACTCCCATAAATTAGAAAGGTGTTTCACAACAGTGGTTAAGTAGTTATTTTAAGTAATAGATCTCAATATGTAGAAATTAATAAGACTAAATTTGCCCTAGTGTGTGTTTTTTTTTTTTTAGGAGAGGGGGGTATGGGTGACAGGGAATGCAAAACAATAACAGTGCAATACTTTTTTATATCATGGTCGTTAATGCCTAGTTTCTCTTTTAATAGAATCTCTTTTGTTTCCATTCATACCCTTATTAGTTACTGTTTACTTTTTAGTTCTTCTTCCAAAGGGAACTCTCCTGAAGGAATCAATAACGTTTTATCTGTCTATCTATCTATCTATTACTAACCCGAGCACAATTCATGACGTCATGCTCATCTTGCAGACAGTTATTTCCATTTAGTTTTATTCTCTATTTGTAATTCTACATGCACCAATGTCACATAAAAATTTGCTTTCTTTGTTATTTATTTACATTATTATTTCTGGTTTACTTGCTGTCTGTTTACTTAAGTTCTCATATTTTGGTCTGTCTTCCTTCTGATTAGAATTTGTTTAACGCTTCTCTACGTTTTGTTTTGACAATGGCGCTGAGTGGCTCTTATCTGTACTTCTTCAGACTCTATGTTTCACTGATGCCCTTAGATGTATTAGAATATAAATTTAACTTTTATTTTATTGTGTGTTTATTCCTAAAAAAAATTAAAATGTCAATGTCTGATCAATTTATCTTTATCAAATTTAAATTCAATATTATTAATTTATTTGTTGTATAACTATTAATTCAAAGTTACAGTGTGTCCTAATCTATGATGTGTGTGTTTGTCGCAACTTCCCACAGGAACTGGATGGATCAGATAAGCAGCAAGGCTGTACCAAAAAAAAAAAGTATACTAGACATATAAATGAATGATGAATTAAACAATGTTTCAATGTCCCACAATCCGTATTTATTTATTGATATTTAAACGTGTAATTTTCCATATATCTATTATTTTACTGGACTTAGCAAGCACCTACTACTAGCACACTCTACAGACCGAGAATAACTGTTCAACCACACTTAGTAATGCCAAGCTAGATGCTAACTTAGCCTTACTATGCCTCAGTAAGCAAACTTTTGCTAACCTAGCCCAATGCTATGCTAACACAATGCTAACCTAGCTCAATGCTATGCTAACATAATGCTAACCTAGCTCAATGCTATCCTAGCTCAATGCTATCCTAACATTGTCACACCTCTTCGGCCCACGCCTCGTACAGCTGACACTCACACAGCCTCGCCACACGCACACACTCTTATCTCAAAATGTCTTCCAGCTTAGACTCCTTTTTATTTATTTTTTTTATTTTTTATTTTTTTCTTTATATGCGTCACACAGTCACTCACACACAGAGAATTTACCAGCACAGTTAAAAGTAAATGCAATAGACAACTATTTTTCTCATCCAGAAGCACAGCTGTATCATATCAGAACCTTAATAATAAGAACAACATTTATCATTCACTCTTAGATGGACAAATAGTCAAGTTTAAGGAGGGTATTCTGGGCTTCCCTGCTTAGGCTGCTGCCCCCGCGATCCAACCTCCGAGAGCGGAATAAGATAATTAAATGGATAAATCATTCACTCATATGTTTTCTGTACATAAACTTTGTCTACTTTCTCACACGCACACACATTTTAGACAATTTCCAGACTTTTGCAGATCAGCGTGGGTGCGAAAAAAGCGTGAGGGGAGAGGTTGATTTTTTCAGAGGGGAATTAAAACAGATAAGAAACCAGGTGCTACACAAATGTTATTACAATACGCAGATATATATATATATAAATTTAAAAACACACACATTTTTATCCCACAAACCACGCCCCCCTGGTCCGGACCAATATAAACAACTAATGCACGCGTGCTTTTGTGGAATCGGCCGTCTCATAACACAAAAACCAGGTTCCATCATTGCTCATAAAATGGCGATTAACCCGTTTCATTGGAGCAGCACCTGCGTTATCAAACTGACCAACACGGATCACCGGCCTCTAAGGCGCCATAGGACCACCAGGAATCACCCAGCAACCTACAGACATCGTGTCTGGTCAGTCCCATACAGTTTCACCAAGTTTCACCAAAGCTCTACCACATGGAGCCCGAGACGCCACCTGTCTATTCTGCAGCCATTAAACAGATTCGTGACAACTTGGCTCAGTTGATCTCCTTTACCGGAGTCACTGAATGGTCACCTAATATGAGGCTTTTTTACACGCTGAGTCAAAAGGACTAGGGACCGCTGCAGTTTCCACATAGACAGGTGTCTCGCACTTTCACAGACGTATCAATTTTATATGGGCCAAATGTCACACCAGTTAGCAACCCTTGACTTAAATTTATCTTTGTCCAACTCTGGCTAATTCTGATGCACTTGCAGAAAGAAGCATCCTCTGCCAGCAACGACAGAGGATGAAGAGGTTAAAAGAAATGTTTCGTCTCACATCGTCTGTGCTTCTACACTCCAAACCACCAAAATTCTATCAACAATCCCCTCATGTTAAAAACAAGAAATCACAAGTTTTCAACAAACACACAGACAAATGATCACATATAAAACAACTCAATCCAACCATAATTTACCCCATTCCAGGTTGTTTTTGGAGAACCTGACTAAACCTATCTTTTATCAAAAATAGATTCAGCAATTAGTCTTATCGATCCGGCTCTCTCCAGGCAGAAAATGTTTACACTTTAAGCAAAACGCTTACCTTGTATTAGATGCGCGCATGCAGCACACTGTCTGCCTGACAGAGAGAGCGAGAGCAGCTGTCGACCTGTAGCTTCTAAACCATCCTGTTCGTGACGCCAATTTGTGTAGTGGATTGTCCGAAGCTTAAGCAGGCAACAAAAGTAGTTTAGTACAACAAATGTATTTACCCATTATCAGAAGTGCAGGTTGAATTGAGTTGGTCGTGCAGACAAACCACAAGTTACTCCGGAGCCAACAAGACACACACAAGCCAAAATCACTCCCGAGTTCCGGTCTTCTGCCATTTTTTATATGTCTGTTGTGCGTCATCGTTCCTTATCGAGTGCGTCAATTTCTTGTTTGCTTTTCCTATCTGTTCCATAACAACTCGAATCCTTTAGACAGTCAACACATTCTGTAGACAGGTTGGCACGACTTAATATTCACTTTTGTCCCACAACTGGTCCATTCAATGGCACAAAATACAAGAGTATTGAAAATGAGCGGACATTCTTAAAAGACAAGAAATATAGGTCAAAAGGTCAGAAATTCTACTACACTTACTTTTTACCTCTTTTATGAGTGGGACCTGCAAGGGTCCAAGCGTCTTATAATGTTGTTGTTTTTTATTTAAAACAGTCAATGCTCAAACAATTATTACGAATCAAAATCCATGTTGTTGTGAATTATTGACATATTAAAGGCTACAATTACTCCACATCAAATGTTTGACTTTTGAGTTTTTGGAGGGAAAATATTGCAATTTTTTTGCCATACAAAAAAAAAATTGTTTTAATAAAAGGGACTTAAACATGCACAACATAAACACTTAATAACACGTTTATATCAACAGATAGTTCTAAAGTTGATCAAGGGAATCAAGCGTTTAAAATCAATAAAAAATAATATATGACTTACTTTTAACCACTTTTATGAGTGGGACCTACAAGGGTCCAAGGGTCTTATAATGTTGTTGTTTTTATTTAAAACAGTCAATGCTCAAACAATTATTATGAACCAAATCAATGTTGTTGTAAAATATTGACATATTAAAGGCTACAATTACTCCAAATCAAATATTTGACTTTTGAGATTTTGAGGGGAAATGTTGCTTTTTTTTACTAAAAAAAAGGTGGGTTTTATTTGAATAAAAGGAAATAAAACATGCAAAAACATAAATATATAACAACAATTCCATATCAACAGATAATATCGGAAGTTGATCTAAAGGTTTAAGCGTTCAAAGTAAACAAAAAATAATATTTACATTTAACGCTTTTATGAGTAGGACCCTCAAAGGTCCAAGAGTCTTATAATGTTGTGTTATTTTTATTTAAAACAGTCAATGCTCAAACAATTATTATGAATCTAAATCGATGTTGTTGTGAAACATTGACATATTTAAGGCTACAATTACTCCACATCAAATATTTGACTTTTGAGTTTTTGGAGGGAAGATATTGCATTTTCTAAATTAATTAATTTATTTATTTATTTATATAGAAGACTTCTATGGGAATGCATCAACAAAAGACTCAGATTTCCCTCGCCCGGACACGGGTCACCGGGTCCCCCTCTGGAGCCAGGCCCGGAGTTGGGGCACGATGGCGAGTGCCTGGTGGCCGAGCCTATCCAAAGAGGCAATGTGGGTCCCCCCTCCAATGGGCTCACCACTCATGGGACGGGCCATAGAGGTTGGGTGCATTGTGAGCTGGGCGGAAGCCGAAGGCAGGGCACTTGGCGGTCTGATCCTCGGCTACATAAGCTAGCTCTTGGGACGTGGAACGTCACCTCGCTGGGGGGGAAGGAGCCTAAGCTAGTGCGCGAGGTAGAGAAGTTCCGGCTGGATAGAGTCGGACTCACCTCGACACACAGCAAGGCCTCTGGAACCAGTTCTCTCGAGAGGGGCTGAAATCTCTTCCACACTGGCGTTGCACGCAGTGAGAGGCGACGAGCTGGGGTAGCAATTCTTGTTGCCCCCCTGCTCAAAGCCTGCACAGTGGACGAGAGGGTAGCCTCCCTCCGCCTTCGGGTGGGGGGGATGGGTCATGACTGTTGTTTGTGCTTACGCACCAAACAGCAGTTCAGAGTACCCACCCTTTTTGGATACACTCGAGGGAGTACTGGAAAGTGCTCCCCCGGGTGATTCCCTTGTCCTACTGGGGGACTTCAACGCTGATGTTGGCAACGACAGTGAAAACTGGAGAGGCGTGATTGGGAAGAATGGCCACCTGGATCTGAACCCAAGTGGTGTTTTGTTACTGGACTTTTGTGGTCGTCACGGATTGTCCATAACAAACACCATGTTCAAACATAAGGGTGTCCATATGTGCACTTGGCACCAGGACACCCTAGGCCGCAGTTCCATGATCGACTTTGTAGTTGTGTCATCAGATTTGCGGCCTCATGTTTTGGACACTCGGGTGAAGAGAGGGGCGGAGCTTTCTACCGATCACCACCTGGTGGTGAGTTGGCTGCGATGGTGGGGGAGGATGCCGGACAGACCTGGCAGGCCCAAACGCATTGTGAGGGTCTGCTGGGAACGTCTGGCAGGGTCTCCTGTCAGAGAGAGTTTCAATCCCCACCTCCGGAAGAACTTTGAACATGTCACGAGGGAGGTGCTGGACATTGAGTCTGAGTGGACCATGTTCCGCACCTCTATTGTCGAGGTGGCTGATTGGAGCTGTGGCCGCAAGGTAGTTGGTGCCTGTCGTGGCGGTAATCCTAGAACCCGTTGGTGGACACCGGCGGTGAGGGATGCCGTCAAGCTGAAGAAGGAGTCCTATCGGGTTCTTTTGGCTCATAGGACTCCGCAGGCAGCGGACAGGTACCGACATGCCAAGCTGTGTGCAGCTTCAGCAGTCGCAGAGGCAAAAACTCAGACATGGGAGGAGTTCGGGGTAGCCATGGAAAACGACTTCCGGACGGCTTCGAAGCGATTCTGGACCACCATCCGCCGCCTCAGGAAGAGGAAGCAGTGCACTGTCAACACTGTGTATGGTGCGGATGGTGTTCTGCTGACCTCGACTGCGGATGTTGTGGATCGGTGGAGGGAATACTTCGAAGACCTCCTCAATCCCAACAACAACACGTCTTCCTATGAGGAAGCAGTGCCTGGGGAATCTGTGGTGGGCTCTCCTATTTCTGGGGCTGAGGTTGCTGAGGTAGTTAAAAAGCTCCTCGGTGGCGAGATCCGCCCGGAGTTCCTTAAGGCTCTGGATGCTGTGGGGCTGTCTTGGTTGACAAGACTCTGCAGCATCGCGTGGACATCGGGGGCGGTACCTCTGGATTGGCAGACCGGGGTGGTGGTTCCTCTCTTTAAGAAGGGGAACCGGAGGGTGTGTTTCAACTATCGTGGGATCACACTCCTCAGCCTTCCCGGTAAGGTCTATTCAGGTGTACTGGAGAGGAGGCTACGCCGGATAGTCGAACCTCGGATTCAGTAGGAACAGTGTGGTTTTCGTCCTGGTCGTGGAACAGTGGACCAGCTCTATACTCTCGGCAGGGTCCCTGAGGGTGCATGGGAGTTTGCCCAACCAGTCTACATGTGCTTTGTGGACTTGGAGAAGGCATTCGATCGTGTCCCTCGGGAAGTCCTGTGGAGAGTGCTCAGAGAGTATGGGGTATCGGACTGTCTGATTGTGGCGGTCCGCTCCCTGTACGATCAGTGTCAGAGCTTGGTCCGCATTGCCGGCAGTAAGTCGGACACGTTTCCAGTGAGGGTTGGACTCCGCCAAGGCTGCCCTTTGTCACCGATTCTGTTCATAACTTTTATGGACAGAAATTCTAGGCGCAGTCAAGGCGTTGAGGGGATCCGGTTTGGTGGCTGCAGGATTAGGTCGCTGCTTTCTGCAGATGACGTGGTCCTGATGGCTTCATCTGGCCAGGATCTTGAGCTCTCACTGGATCGGTTTGCAGCCGAGTGTGAAGCGACTGGGATGAGAATCAGCACCTCCAAGTCCGAGTCCATGGTTCTCGCCCGGAAAAGGGTGGAATGCCATCTCCGGGTTGGGGAGGAGACCCTGCCCCAAGTGGAGGAGTTCAAGTACCTAGGAGTCTTGTTCACGAGTGAGGGAAGAGTGGATCGTGAGATCGACAGGCAGATCGGTGCGGCGTCTTCAGTAATGCGGACGCTGTATCGATCCGTTGTGGTGAAGAAGGAGCTGAGCCGTAAGGCAAAGCTCTCAATTTACCAGTCGATCTACGTTCCCATCCTCACCTATGGTCATGAGCTTTGGGTTATGACCGAAAGGACAAGATCACGGGTACAAGCGGCCGAAATGAGTTTCCTCCGCCGGGTGGCGGGGCTCTCCCTTAGAGATAGGGTGAGAAGCTCTGTCATCCGGCAGGAACTCAGAGTAAAGCCGCTGCTCCTCCACATCTAAAGGAGCCAGATGAGGTAGTTCGGGCATCTGGTCAGGATGCCACCCGAACGCTTCCCTAGGGAGGTGTTTAGGGCACGTCCAACCGGTAGGAGGCCACGGGGAAGACCCAGGACATGTGGGAAGACTATGTCTCCGGCTGGCCTGGGAACGCCTCGGGATCCCCCCGGGTCTTATAATGTTGTTTTTAAATAAAACATACAAAAGTCAAACAATAATGAATCAAAATCAATGTAGTTGTGAATGATTGACCTACCGTATTTTCCGCACCATAAGGCGCCCCGTGTTATTAGCCGCACGTTCAATGAACGGCATATTTCAAAACTTTGTTTTACCTATTAGCCGCCTCGTGCTATTAGCCGCACTTACGCTACGCTAAAGGGAATGTCAACAAAAACAAGTCAGATAGGTCAGTCAACTTTAATAATATATTACAAACCAGCGTTCTAACAACTCTGTTCACTCCCAAAATGTAATGTGCAAAATTGCAATCACAAAAATAGTAACACTCAAAATAGTGCAGAGCAATAGCAACATCAATAACTCAACGTTGCTCATACGTTAGTGTCACACAACACACAAAATAAACATTTAAGCTCACTTTCTGAAGTTATTACTCATCAACAAATCCATCGAATTCTTCTTCTTCTTCGGTGTGCTTCACTTATTTTTTGACACCATCTGTGAAGTGGAACGCGCATGCAGTCGTAGATCAACAGGACGTAGCTGCGTGAAAAAAGTCATCGCTCATCTTTTCTTCTTCCATCCATCCCTTCGAGTTAGCTTTTATGATGACGCCGGCTGGAAAGTTCTCTTTTGGCAAGGACTTCCTTTTGAATATCACCGTGGGTGGAAGTTTCTGGCCGTTAGCATGGCAAGCTAGAACCACAGTAGGACGACTTCTCATTCCCTGTGGTGCGAATATTCACCGTACGTGCTCCCGTTGTATCCACAGTGCGGTTCACAGGAATATCAAAAGTCAGTGGAACCTTGTACGCGTGTCTCTTAGTAGGAGACATTTTGTGGTCTTTACAGAAACACACAATGAAATGAAACGTAATATCCGCGCGCTTTTTCTTCTACAGGGCGGGTGCGGTTGCTTACAGTAGAAGAAGAAGCGCTTCCTCTTCTATGGGGCGGTTGCTTACCGTAGAAGAAGAAGCGCTTCCTCTTCTACGGGGAAAAAAGATGGCGGCTGTTTACCGTAGTTGCGAGACCTAAACTTTATGAAAATAAATATTAATATTAATCCATATATAAGGCTCACCGGGTTATTAGCCGCACTGTCAGCTTTTGAGAAAAATTGTGGTTTTTAGGTGCGGCTTATGGTGCGGAAAATACGGTATTTAAGACTTCAATTACTTCACATTAAATATTTGACTTTTGTATTGGGGGTTGGAGGTATGGCATTGTTTGTGTTTTTACCATACAAGAAACTTTGACAATTTTGACAAAAAGGACATAAAATATATACAAATTAAAAATAAAACGTTAAAAAAAAACCCACAAAAGACTTTATTTTAACTTACTTTAACACTTTTATGATTGGGACCCCGGGACCTCTCTCTCTCTCTCTCTCTCTCTCTCTCTCTCTCTCTCTCTCTCTCTCTCTCTCTCTCTCTCTCTCTCTCTCTCTCTCTCTCTCTCTCTCTCTCTCGGGGGTATAGCTCGGTTGGTAGAGTGGCCGTGCCAGCAACTTGAGGGTGTGTCCTTGGGCAAGACACTTTACCCACCTGCTCCCAGTGCCACCCACACTGGTTTAAATGTAATTTAGATATTGGGTTTCACTATGTAAAAGCGCTTTGAGTCACTAGAGAAAAGCGCTACATAAATATAATTCACTTCACTTCACTATCCACAAGTATAACTGCAGAAAGTACCATGCATCTATCAACATGTATAACTGCAAATAGTACCAGGCATCTATCCACAAGTTATGTTCTGCTTGGTTTTAGACTCTTTTTAGTTCCTGCTTTTCACTCCCTTGTCTTGTTTCCATGGTTACCCATTAGTTTTACCTGTTCCACGTTTGGACTCATTGTGCACTCTTGTTTGTCACCATAGCAACACATTAGTTTTCACCTGTCCTCACGACTCACGCACCTGTCTTTAATCATGTCTTCACTATTTAACCCTGTAGTTGCCAGGCAGTCAACCTGGCGACATCACACTCCTGACACTCTGTTTCATGTTCATCGTTCATGCTGCTCCTTTCGTCCGCAAGTAAGTTATTGTTTATTAAGGCCATAGTTAGCTAATTTTGTTTTCTGTCCAGGTGTACGCCAAAGTGGTAGTTTTGTTTTTCATAGCCAAGTTTTCTACCTCCGCTGTGAGCGCCTTTTGTTTGTACTTTTTTGAGTAAATTAAATCATGTCATTACCTTCACGTCGTGTCCTCTCCAAATCCTTTGCACCATGGGAAAACAAACCACACCACAGTCCTCGTCATGACATATACACAGTTACACACACACACACACATATACTGATATATGTGTGTGTGTGTGTATATATATGTATATATATATATATATATATATATATATATATATATATATATATATATATATATATATATATATATATATATACAGTAGCAAATAATACTTATTTTTCTCCTTTGTTAGATCGAGCACAATTCTTGCATGTAAATAGACGTCAATCAACCTAGCTTTCCGTAAATGAGTGAAATCAGTCGGTTCTTCTGCATCGAGGCAATAAGTGACGGAATGGACCGTCACACACACACACACACACACACACACTCACACACACACACACACACACACACACACACACACACACACACAAACTCCATCTTACATTGAGGCCCATTGTGATTGTGTTGACTGTGTGTGGCTAGATGGCTGATGATTTAGAAAGAGAGAGCGAGAACGTGCGGCTCTTCATCAACCCTCCGCAGACCTGCACACAATTGGAGGCACTGACAACGTTTCTGACGCCAGGATGAGGCTGACGTGGTGAGGACTTAATTTTCTGACCCGCCGGCCGTGTAAGTGAGTGAAGATGAAATGTGCGGCGCACAAAATTATGTTGTACTTTTAAGCTCTCCAATTCAATACATTTATATTCAGTAGCTTCAACATTGCAGCACGGCCACGTTGGCATAATAACACAATAAAATGAATTCTCACAAAAATGTTCGCATTAAAACTGTCCCATTAAGATGATTTAATGTGCTGCCGAGACACATTTACGACTTCACTGTTGAAACGTCTCGTGCTTTTGTGAAATACCATGATCACTCTTTCTTATTTTGAAATCTTTGCCGAATTTAACGGTGTAGTCCGCAGTGGAAACACATTTAGGATGAATGTTTTTTTTCCACAGAACAAAAGAATACTATTAAAAATATCTATTGAAGGTTTTGTTTATATTGTGTTCTTTTGAAATGTCAGAAAGACAATTCATACCATGGAGTATTGCGTCTCTCCCCACTAAAAATGTTTTTACTTAGTCATTAGTTTTGTTTGCCCTTTGCCCAAAGTTATTTTCCATGAGATATTTGAACTCCCAAATGGGACAGGAAGTATCGCTCCAACTCTAAAATCAAACATAGTCTATTCTTAGACCTTTGGCAAAAGAATATTTGCTTGGATCTCTCTTATTTTTAGTTTATTGGACATTTTCTGGGTGTAGTTTTAGTTCCTGTCTTGCGCTCTTATTTTGTGGTTTTTCACTTCCTGTTTTTTCCCTTTCCTGCAGCAGCTTTACGCCTGCCTTCAAGCACTTTTCCCCTCACCGGTTTTCTGTTTATAATTAGCAATACTTAAATTGAGCTTGCGACACCATTGGGGCAACCATTCTCCCGAATTTCTCCCGATTTCCACCTGGACAACAATATTGGGGGCGTGCCTTAAAGGCACTGCCTTTAGCGTCCTCTCTCACCTGAAAAGGAGACTATTATATATGTCTCCGTTATCCATAGGTTTATCTATAACCCATAAAGTAGGCAGGCACGGAGCTATTTCTCAGCGTGTGTTTATTCCAGCCGGCACGTTAATACACTGACACACAACATCCGGATTCCCATCATGCATTGCTTCAAAACTACGGCAAGTAGTAATGTCCAAAAACATAACAGAGACGAAGCAGAAGAACTAAAAAGAGACATGGCGACGACGAGTAAGAAGAAGAAGTACACTTGCAAGAGATTTCTCCATTGAACACTGTGGCCGAACGGATATACTCATTCATGAACGGATATATACTGTATATATATATATATATATATATATATATATATATATATATATATATATATATATATATATATATATATATATATACACACTTATATAAATATATATAACAAACATACATACATGAGATGAAACCATGTGTTAATCGCAAAGATTATTATTTATTAACCACAAAAACCGTAGGCTGAGGTCAGGCTGGTTAGAAAAATAAGTACTAACAATATATACTGCATAAGAAGGGACTCATAAATAATTGATGACAAATACATTTACATAGAATTTTGTTGTGCTAAAATAAAAAAAATAATTATGAATATGTTTCTTAACACAACTGTCAATATTATTAAAGTGCAAATGAAAATACAGCTTCACCACTTTAATTATAATTGTTGCGCTGAAGAATCTTGTTGAAAAATGTTGCCAGCCAGCTTGAGCGACTTGTCTCGCCTTCCGCTGCATAAAACCCATACTCAGGGGTCACCAACGCGGTGCCCGCGGGCACAAGGTCGCCCGTAAGGACCAGATGAGTCGCCCGCGGGCCTGTTCTAAAAAATAAAATTAAAAAAATTAAAAAATTAAAAAAATAAAAAATAAAAATTTTTTTTTTTTTTAAATTAAATCTACATAGAAAAAACACAAGATACACTTTCAATCAGTGCATCAACCCAAACAACCTCCCCCATGCACACTCATCCACACCCACTCACACAAAAGGGGTTATTTCTTTCTGCTACCAATATTCTGGTTCCCACAACATAGACAACACATCTGCAAGGGACACAGTCCCTGAAGCACACATGATTGTATAGGCTGCTGGTCCACTAACATTTTCATTAATTACTATTTTTTATGTAATTATTTTTATATTGTTTTACTTTCTTTTTTTATCCAAGAAAATGTTTTTTATTTATTTATCTTATTTTATTTTATTTTTAAAAAAAGGGCCTTATCTGCAACAGACCAGGTTGTCAATGAAATTAGATTTGTTTAAAGGGTTTTTTAAACCAGGCCCAGTCCAGATAATGTCCAAGTCGGACTCAGCAACACACACCTTCATTCATGTACACAGAAAAAAATTAGGGAACACAACAGATTGCGTATAATTTATAAACAAAATTACATTTTCAAAATAAGCATTTATGTACAGTCCAGATTATGTCCAGGTCACTCAAATTAGGGAACACAACAACAGATATCATATAATCTATAAACATAATTATACTTTCAAAATAAGCCTTTGAGGACTTCTCATCCTTTTTTTAATGTTTTTTGGCATCATTATCGTTTTCAACCATGTAACTTTCTAAAGTTAGAAAATACTGAATAAATGTTTTAAAGAAAGTAATACTAAGTGAATATCTGTTTTTGGCCTTAAAAATAAACATTTTACCGAGTACTATAATTAAATTGACTAAATCATGATTGTCAATGAACTCTCCTAAAATAACAGAAACCACATTAAGCTTCATAAACAAACCAATCCTTAAACACATTTTTTCAACTTCCACCCAAAACAAAGACACAATATGACAATACCAAAACAAATGCAGGGTGGATTCAGGCTCCTGACAACAAAATCGGCAATCATCTGACTCTGTCATATTCCATAATTCTAACATTGTCCCTGTGGGTAAGAAGTTATAAATAATTTTAATTTGAAAATAACGATTTTGCACATCGATAGTGGTTTTATATATTAGTTTGAATATGGCATCCCATGGCAACGGGCAGTCAAAAAAGTCCTCCCCTTTTCCATTTGTGTTGTATGAGGCAGCCTTCAAAGATTTCTTTATTAAATAAAAATTATATATTTTTCTATTTATTTTAGTTCCTTTTTGCCAACTAGAATTTCTTATTAGAGGTTTACAAACTAATAATTTAGTAGTTCCATAATTAATTATTTGTTTCCATCTTTTCCCAATTACTCCAGTTAGTTGATAAAACGAAAAGCTTGAGCAAGCATCACCATACATAGCTCTAAATTCATCATACTTCATAATTTTACCATTCTCATTGATAATATCATTGACAAAAATGATTCCTCTTTCAAACATATTTTTCCAAAAGAAAGGCTTTCCATCTATTACAATATTAGAGTTCATCCATATTAACTGCTGCAAAATATCGTCTCTTTTTCCTGGCACATAAAATTGAAAACACCACTATGAGTGGATTGTTTCCTTTATGAACCCCGCCATGTTTCCCAGCAGACTCTCTGGGAGGGGATCACTTGTAAAAAAGGATACAATTTCTTTTGATACAGTACATGTTTTTTGTCCAACAGGACATTTGTGTGCCACTCAATGTTTAAATACATCTTTGGAACAATTGATGCTTTTAAAGACAGACACATAGCTTCAAGGTTGAGAAGTTTCAGGCCCCCATATTCATACTCTGTGTACAAAACCTTTCTTTTAATCTTTTCTGGTTTGCCGTTCCAGACAAAATCGAAGACCCTCCGCTCATAAATCTTAAAAAAGTTTTGTGATGGAGCTGGTAATGACAAAAACAAATAAATAAATTGAGGAATAATTAACGAGTTGGCAATAGACATTTTACCATACAAGGTTAGGGATTTCCCTTTCCATAATTGCATAATTTTGTCCAGCTTTCTTAGTCGATTATCATAATTTACTGAGCCTAGATCTTCCAGATTTTCTGGGACAACAACACTAAGTATGTTAACTGGTCCATCTGTCCACAAAACAGGCACTTTGCATTCCATTCGAAAGGACGTTCCCTTTAGATTTTCGATTCTTAACATTTTACATTTATCATAATTAAGCTTAAGGCCAGATTGCTGTGAAAATATGTCCAAAAGATTAAGAAGGTTCCGCAAACAATGAGGAAAAATCTTATCTTTGTGAATCAGCCTTTTCTAACATGAACTTCATCAAGAACAAACACAGAACACGCCTCACTGATGCACATCTGCAAGACTCACTCAGAGTTGCAGTGTCAAGTTACACACCAGAGTACAACACACTAGTTAACAGCATGCAATGCCAGGCTTCCCACTAACTGACAAAGAAACAGATAACAGATTTGGTGTCCAGTTCAAAGTGTGACATGATTTAAAAATTTGAGAGTTTACTTTTGTATTTTACATGAGTTATTATTTGTACAAACATGGTGCAAAGTAATTCATGATTTGTTAAAAAATGTTAGTGGCTAGCTAGTTAAAATGGGATATTGTGATTTCACAAGACTGTCTTAGAAGTGATCATTTGAAAATGTTCAATTTGAAAAATGTGCACTTAGAGAAAATATAAAAATAAAGTGTTGCATATTGATATTTATCTGTTTCTATATATATTTATTGTGAGAAATCATTAAGATGATCAGTGTTTCCACAAAGATAAATATCATTAATTATTAATAATAACAGAGTTAAAGGTAAATTGAGCAAATTGGCTACTTCTGGCAATTTATTTAAGTGTGTATCTAACTGGTAGCCCTTCGCATTAATCAGTACCCAAGAAGTAGCCCTTGGTTTCAAAAAGGTTGGTGACCCCTGCTCTACAGCGAGCTGCGGACAACTACTGGAGGTACTTCTACTAGCAATGCGTCATGAGCTATCTCCGGAGCAACAACCACCAGCAGCGAGCCACGAGCTATTGCCGGAGCTACCATCAGCAGCGAGCCAGGGGATAGTGCCTGAGTTACAACCACCAGCAGCACCAAAATCTAAAACCACTAAAGTAACAAATGAAATTAAAATTAAGCTGCTACAAACTGTTAATCATGCAAAAATTATCTGGGACCCTCTAGCTAAACCAAAGGTAATTTTTGGTGGATACATCAATATCAGAAGGCTTCCATCTAAAACAGAACAACTGGTAAAAATATTGCACGATAGAGAATTAAGTCCACAGCTTGTGTCAAAATTAATTGATTTATGACCCGTGACGGTTTTGAGTGATTTATGACCCGTGACTAATTGATTTATGACCCGTGACTAATTGATTTACGACCCGTGACTAATTGATTTATGACCCTAGGGGTCAAGTTCAAGGTCAAATTTCACCCGGAAGCGGTTAAGACCGGAACCGGAAGCGGCTAAGACCGGAACCGGAAGCGGCTAAAACAGGAAGTAGCTAAAACCTGAAGTGGCTAAAACCGGAAGTAGCTAAAACAGGAAGTAGCTAATACAGGAAGTAGCTAATACAGGAAGTAGCTAAAACAGGAAGTAGGTTGAACCGGAAGTAGCTAAAACCGGATGATGTTAAGACAGGAATTTTGAACATGAATGGGTGTATTGTTGACGTGTGAGAAGCATGTGGTTGGGGGTTACAAAGGAGGAGGGGTGCACGCGGATGCAATTGACGAGTAAAGACTTTGTGAGTACGCTACGGAAACTCGATTTAGCCATGATTAACGAAACTCCGGTGACCATCTATAAAAATAGCGAGTCGAAAACTTACCTCGACGCCCCGCAGAAAAGCAGGATTTTTTTTAATCGTACGTCTTTTCCCTGGAGACTTTCAACTCTGAATGCGGGGTGTTTACACCGGTTGTGGTCGTCCCCATCGTGGCATGGCGCGAGCGTATGGGGGAAATGAAGGACGAGATAGACAACTTGTTTCGAAGCGGCCGGAATTGGAAAAGCATGCTGACGTTGAAAAGAAAATTGTCCTTTGAGGACACACCCCCGGAGGAGGACGAAAGGACCACCCCATGCTTCAGTTTCGAACAATCCCTTTTGATTTTAACACAGAGACCGATCCATAACAGATCTCCCGCTTTTTTGGATCGGTAAAGAAAATGCCAAACAATTAGACGCGTAAAGACCTGCCTTATAGCACAGACGGACAAACTCGAACCATCCATGAACATGACTAATGAACCATCCACTTCCATCACGAACCAATAAATTTAGATTGGAGTATGTTGTTTCTTTATGGGTAAAAATGTTAATGTCTCTTGTTTTTACGTTAGCATTTCAGCTTGCATGCTGGAACCAGTCATTCCGGGCAGTTATCAATAATTTTCATTTAAAACGGTAATACTAACCGTTTTACCACGGTTATCAATTATACCCTTTATTGTTACATCCCTAGTGTCAACTAACAATATAGATAGCAACTTTGTTTACAAATATTTATTCATACCGTAAATGTGCTGTTCGTTACGTTGTTACAATAATACTAATTACTCTTAAAGTTTTGTTCATTTTATAGCACTGAAAAGTGCTGATAAAAAACTAGTAATCAATGTTTTGAGGACGGTCGAAATAGCGGCAATGAATACAAACAACACCAAAGCATTCTTTTTTTTTGACGCAACAGTACATGCACATAGCTTTAGGACTTGTTGCGTCGACCAGCATTCCTCCAATGGGGAATTCAAATTGCTAGTCTCTCCCAGATTCTTTTTATGGCAATATGCTGTTGTTTATATTCAATCACCAGGCAGAAGTTGGTATTTTGTGGTTTATTCTCCAAGCTTAGAGGACAAACCTGAGACCAATCCAGCACCCAAGCATTCTCTAGCCCGGTCCAGATCAGTCTACCAAAACCCCGGAACTCCTCTCTACTTCCTCCTTCTCCTGTCCCCCCCACCTGCTGTTTCCCCAGTCTAGCTGTGCTTCTTATCTTAGGAATGTAATGGCAGTCTCAACAAAGACAGCGCTCTGACTCTAACCAAGGACACTCGAATCCAAGCACTTTGTACCACACGAGACATTAGCTGATGTAAATATGACTATAGGAGTTTTTAGAAAGAAGTAACACTTAAATATGGATATGATTCTGATCTGCTTCCATCAATCCCCCTTTAAGATCTTCTAATAAGATCTTTATTACTTGTACAAAACTTATAAAGCACACCCCACATTAAAGTAGGTGCTGTTTTTTTTCTTTAAGCAAGCTAGCAATAAAACAACAGCTTATTTACATGGGAGATAGATGGAGGGAGTCCACGTCAATGTCGTCATGGTCAGGGAAGTAAACCAACAATTCTCGAAAGTCTTAAAGTTACCACTTTGCTAGACCCCCTTTAGTGACACTTAGCTCAAGGGGCGATAAAGCAACCGCATAAGGCTATGATGGCCAAAAAAACTCCAAATGGAGACCAAGACAGACTTAATTAGGTCAGTCCACCTGCCTAATGTGTCCCTAGACAGGGCCTGGAGGCCCTTTAAGGCCCCCTGAACTGAGCCATCGGGGGTAGTGTTGTTAGGAATGAAGGTACAGCATTGGTCACCAAACATTGCACACACTCCTTCTTCCTTGGCTAGGATGCGGTCAAGGGCTATGCGGATCTGAACGGCCCTGAGGGAGGTCGGGGCAAGTTGTTCAGCAAGTCCCTCAACGGCGTCACGAGTCAGGTTGGTTAGTCTCAACGGCGACAGGGAGTTAGAGAGGCCGCTGAAACAGGAGTTCCAAGGGGTGTTAATTTGGTGAGTGGGGTCACCAGTCTAACCATAGCACAAAGCCCAACGGCTGACGTCGGGATTCTAATGTACAATCTGTGCTTCCCACAACACCAGAATAAGTCAGCTCGTGCCTAAGGGCCTATCCTAGAGCCATATATCAGTGTGGTGCACCAGTAATGGTTGATGTCACCCAATTTGTTGGGGGACGGAGAGGGTCCTGTAATTTGAAAATGCGTGTAATTCAGCTTTTGGGCCACAAAGGGAAGAAGTCGGGTGGCATTGTCAACAGAAGGGTACACATGTCAGTCAACTTAAAAGGGGCGGGGTAAGTGTGGGAAAAGGGACGTCCAGCGGAAGAAGCAACACAGTCACCCAGGTTTTGGCATCCACCTGAGCCACAGGTTGTCTGCACCCGCTCCTAAGGTCAAAGGTCAAAGTTACCAGGCCTTCGGTGGTGATGTCATTAGCACGCACGGATGTGAGCCTTTGAAACACCACCGAGGTGGGGTGGTACTTTAGGTGCTACAGAGGGTGTAGAGGTAGTTAACGCCCTCTCAAGGACATTAATTTTAATAATTCCTTTAGCGTCTGTATCAGTCAGGTCAAGCCCCAAAACAACATAAAAGGGACGATGGGCACAACTTACCAGAGTATGTTGTCTGCATCCGACACCAATGGTTCAGGGTTGAGTCTTAACAAATATAGAGGTTATTACCACTGTAATAGCTATTGTGTCCCCCGTAATTAATCACACTGCACAGGTCAAAAATAAGTCTTGCTATCCCCTTTGACCCAGTCTATTTAAAGTCCGCTGTATGTTCTTAGACACTTGTCAGTCACTGTCAGTCAGGAAGGATGAACTGAGACACAAAGACAGTAGAACACGCCCAAGGGATAAACGGGGATAAACATCAAACTTTTCACTTAATGTAACGACACAGATAGTTATGCTGCAAACAAGCAAGAAAAACTAAGAAACATTTAGCATACTGGATTGGTCTCACACAAGGATATACAATATAGAAGTTGAAAAGAGTAATGTAGGTAGAAAATCTCTCTCGTCTCCTGGGCTGAGGGGCAGATGATGTGGCGATGTCAGCAATGACATCCCCTGGTGATCTGTCAGGTTCTTCAGCTGTAGTGCAGAGGGAGAGGTGGTACCAGGTGTCCCCTCCACCAGCCAGTCGAAGGGCGTGGGACGTCCATTCCACGACCTTGAAGGGACCAGTCCACCTGAGCTCCATCCACTTGCGTTTGATGACCTTGATCTTGACCCTCTCAGCGGGCGGAAGGGAATCTGTACAGAAGAACTGGCACACAAATTCTGCAATTTTTTGTGTAAAATACCATTTTGGTTTTACGCTGAGTCCTCCTTCCATGGGAGCTGCTGGTCCTGTGAATGGCTGACCTGTATGCAGCTCATAGGGTGAAAAACTCAAAGGGCGGTAAAACAGTTTTATTCACGGACCTTCGAATGATCATTAACACTAATTGCAACATGTCAATCCAATTAAATTTGGTCTGTGCACAGATTTTAGCCAATTAGTTTTTAATGTTCTGGTCCATCCTTTCAACCTTACCTTGGGACTCAGGATGGTACCCCAAACCTGTGTTCTAGTCCGAAAGCCTTTTTGACCAAGGATAAGTGAGTATATATATATTTTTTTTTAATGGTTGCCGTTGTCTGACCTAATCTTTTTGGGGAAACCATGTCGGGGTACTAGGTCATTCACAAGTCATTTAATTACTGATATTGCATCCTCTTTTGAGGTTGTTGTTGATTCCGGCCAACCACTGTGATTGTCAACACAAGTCAGTACGTACCTTTCCCTTGTACCGTATTGATCATATCAGTGAAATCAAAGACTATACCTGGTTCACACTCACCTCCTCCATATTCTAAATTTGATCTACTAAACTACTATCGATGTGTAAAATCGTTATTTTCAAATTAAAATTAGTTATAACTTCTTACCCACGGGAAAAATGTTAAAACTATGGAATGTGTCAGAGTCGGAAGATTGTCGATTTTGTTCCAAGGAGTCTGTATCCACCCTCACTCACCCCCTTCTGTTTCTGAAAAAAAGGACTGTGTTAGTCATACTATCACTTTCAGAAACATCTAAGAAAAAGGTCAGCTAATAGTCAAGTAGCGGAGGGCAGGTCATGTTTGAGGTCAATGATTGTCTCTTCAGCCTCTATGGTCCACAGGGGGGTGGTGTTAGGGTAGGGGACCCCTTAGCAATATCACAATTAACTCAAACTCATCTGAACCCTAACTTTTATGTAACTTATTCAATATGGTGAAAGTAACAAAATATGCTTATATTTATATTGTCACCAATACTACAAAAATACTACCCTTATGGCGGATGCTTTAGCAATAGTATTTTGAAATTTTACCACACCCGGTGGCCCCAATAATTCATTAAGTCAAGCTCATGTTGTAGAAAGTTGAATGATGCAGACACGTTTGTTACTGAATACTTTCTATCAGACTTCTGTCTTGACGACTATGTGTATGTAATGAGCAACTATAATTATTTGATATGCTTAAATGTGTAATGTGTCGTTTTAGCTCAGCTGTTGTGTAGCTGCTAGCTCCTCGTAGCCTACAGGTGTCTAAAGTGCAGCCCATAGTTATGTGTTTAACATAACCATGGGCTAAACCTAAACAATTGAAAATGTGGTATTTTGGTGTCGGTGTAATGTTTGGCAGCTACGCCGTGTCTTATCATTGGACCTAAGTTCTTTGGTTTTGTAGGCGAGACAGAGAGCAAGGGAACAATGTGGGACACTATTGTGTCCATTTTATACCATGCTAGCTGTTGCAAAGATAAGTCAACATGAGCAGCCACACCTTGAGTTCCAACATATATAAATAATCATAACATATGGCGAGTCGGGTGGCATCTCAGCCAGTCAGGGTTTTCACTGTTAGAGCAGTTGGATGTCAGCCATTCCTGTTGTTTCAGGCTGTGGTATGAGCTCATGGAGTAGTCTTGGTAGTGGTGTCGCAGCTGGGTGGTTCAGCCGTCAGGTAACACCAGGAATGTTCCTTCTTTGTGATTTGAATGTCAGGGTACAGTCTGTAAAGGAGGTCCAGCAATCTGAACCGGAAGTGGTTTGGTGACAGGTAACCTTCTTGTGACCCCAGCGAAGCCTTTGACCTTTAAAGAGGAAGCACACAGTTTTTTTGGTACCTCTGCATTCAGAATCGAATGGGTGGCTGATAAAATTGTCCGTTGACACTCATGTCCAGCAGGGGTCCTGTCGGTACTTCCTGCTGCGGCTCCTGATGTGGGCGTCCTCTTACACGCCTTCGTGTTCGTTTGTTGGCACGACGGAACCTTTCCTGTTCGGAAATGTTCGGACAGTACTCCAGTGACCAGGCTGGTCACAGCCGAAACAGTGTCTACCCCAGACTGGCTTTGAAGCATCGTGTTGTCCACCACCCGAGTCCAACCGCACGTCTGTTGAGGATTCTTTCCTCCACCTGTTGGAACTCAAAAGCAAGGTCACCCACTGCTGAATATACCCTAGCTGATCTTTGACCTTTTGGTTCTTTTAACCTTTTATCTTCAGCGATCTGTAATTTAAGTAGTCGTTTCCTTGTTGCTCTGTCATTAGCCCTATTTTGCATGGGATAAATAAAATGTCCTGCCATATATTGTTTTTGGCACCTTGTATATCAGGGTTAACTTTGTCCAAAGTGTTTGGCCAAAGGTTCCCTCCCGGAGGTACAGGTGGGAAAGCAAGGTCAACAATGGCTTGCATGTATGCATCGGCAAGACACTTATATTGTAGTATGTCCAAAGTGTTAATGTCATGTGTCAAAAATGTCTGCCGGAGAAAATGGTCAGACGTGTACAAGGGGTTAATTTTCGGAGGCAGGATTAATCTTAGAGGGGGCGTGTTAATACCTCCTTCTCTTGTCACTGGAGTAGGGGGCGGTGACTTAGTCAAAGTCTGGGCGGGTCGTTTGAATTGTCTTGCGCATGCGCGGCAGATAAAAAACCAATCAGTTCATTCTGTCATTAATCATCGTTTCTTTTGCTGCATTTCGTTTTTCCACGTAATCCCCGTTTACTTTTATCATACGCCAAACTCTTAAATTCTCTCCCTGAGTGTTCCATTTTCACCAGCGCACACACACACACACACACACACACACACACACACACACACACACACACACACACGAGCACGCGTAAGCACTCCCACTCACACACACTCACACTCAGCAGCACACTCTCTGCGTTTCACTTTACCATAAAACTTCCAGTTACTTTTTTTATTTATTTTTTATTTTATTTTACCACACGTTTGAGTTCACGACTTTTCGAGTATTGTAAACTCCCTCTTAACCCTTTCAAGGAACGTTCTCTTTTTTTTTCTTTTTAAACTGTACCTGCTAATTCCATTGTCGACAACCGTACATTCAATTGATCATCAAAAACAGTAATGATTCATCACATTCCTCCCCGACCGCCATCACATTTCTATCTGTCACACTCATTCATGTCAAACCCTGTGGTCATTGTGTCTCTCATGCCCCATCCGTAACCCGAGAATGTATTTCTCGTATTTTTCATAAGGACTTTAACCTTGAACTCTATTAGGGGTGACCAAATCCCCAGGGCGAACCACACCCGACTATTTGCTTACTCGTCAGTGAAGCAGCCCGTCACGGTAATCTTTATCGTATTATTAATAAGGACTCTAACCTCAGAATTAAAAATACGAACGGACTTTAACCAACAACTTTATCGTATTATTAATAAGGACTCCAACCTCAGAATTACAAATACGAACGGACTTTAACCAACAATTTTATCGTATTATTAATAAGGACTCCAACCTCAGAATTAAAAATACGAACGGACTTTAACCAAGAACTTTACCGTATTATTCAGGACTCTAACCTTGCGAATTTTAATATACGGATGGACTTTAACCAATAACTTTATCAGGCACAGATGAAAGATTCAAGACACAATGACATGAGTTGACCACTATGTACAACTATAATGTAAAATGGCGGACAGGGCAAAAATGCAATCAATCTATCAAAATCACCACTCTGTGCCTGGGATTACAAAACAGTGTTTGACTTACAGACTTCAGGACAGACTCCTAACGCAGATTTTATCTAAAAAGAAAGGTTCTGCTTACCTTGAATTGGCCAATTGAGTCTGTCCAGAAGATTGCAAGAAGTCATCAATCAACAGCGTGCCATCCCGGACGAGCCCCCAAATTGTTGCGTCGACCAGCATTCCTCCAATGGGGAATTCAAATTGCTAGTCTCTCCCAGATTCTTTTTATGGCAATATGCTGTTGTTTATATTCAATCACCAGGCAGAACTTGGTATTTTGTGGTTTATTCTCCAAGCTTAGAGGACAAACCTGAGACCAATCCAGCACCCAAGCATTCCCTAGCCCGGTCCAGATCAGTCTACCAAAACCCCGGAACTCCTCTCTACTTCCTCCTTCTCCTGTCCCCCCCACCTGCTGTTTCCCCAGTCTAGCTGTGCTTCTTATCTTAGGAATGTAATGGCAGTCTCAACAAAGACAGCGCTCTGACTCTAACCAAGGACACTTGAATCCAAGCACTTTGTACCACACGAGACATTAGCTGATGTAAATATGACTATAGGAGTTTTTAGAAAGAAGTAACACTTAAATATGGATATGATTCTGATCTGCTTCCATCAGAATCCATCAGGAATACAAAACACATTAACGTCTTACAAACAACACGTGTTTTGCCTCTAACAATAAACGTTCTAAAACCTTTACAAATTAAAACATATAAAGAAAAACATATTTTAAAACTCATTGTTGTTTTTTTTATGGGCAAAAATGTTAATGTCTCTTGTTTTCACGTTAGCATTTCAGCTTGCGTGCTGGAACCAGTCATTCCGTGCAGTTATCAATCATTTTCATTTAAAATGGTAATACCAACCGTTTTGACATGGTTATCAATTATACCATTTATTGTTACATCCGTAGTGCCAACTAACAATAAAGATGGCAACTTAGTTTAGAAATATTTATTTATACCGTAAATGTGCTGTTCGTTACGTTGTTATATGAATACTAATGACTCTCAAAGTTTTGTCCATTTTATAGCAATGAAAAGTGCTGATAAAAAAACTAGTAATCTATGTTTTGAGGACGGTCAAAATAGCGGCAATAAATACAAACAACACCAAAGCTTTCTTGATGTGTAAAGAAATGTAGACAAAATTAGCCGGCGGACTTAGACTAAAATTTTTTTTTTTGTTTTTTTTTTGACTCAACAGTACATGTACATAGCTTCAGGAATCCATCAGGAATACAAAACACATTAACGTCTTACAAACAACACTCGTTTTGCCTCTAACAATAAACGCTCTAAAACATTTACAAATTAAAACATACAAAGAAAAACATATTTTAAAACTCATATAATAGTAGAAAAATATTTATAATGTTTGTTCTGCTAAAGAAAGTATATTATATAGGCGTGTTGCTAATGTTTTATACATGTGTTTATTTATCTTAAATAACACTTTGTTAAAATATTTCAAGGTATTAGTTATTTTCAAGCACATTTGACAATTGATGATAACCGTGATATTTTGGTCACAATAACTGTGATGTGATTTTATTTTTTTAACATTTCTAATTCACATAAACTTGTTGCAATGCCTCCATATTTGTTTTGTGCTTTAACATTAGGGAAAGTCTATATTGTTTATTATTGTTGTTTGGCACAGTTTATTCCCAACACGCTAAGCGTTTTATTGAAGTACATCACAGATTAACACTCGGACACGTCCGAGAAGGAGTATGAAGAAGCGGAGCTAATTTACTGTTTTTGACCAAATTGCAAGATTTTGTGCCATTCCTTCCAGACAGACCCGTGATGAGCTGACATGGGCTACATTCTATATGTTAATGTGCATGGTGTGGTCCATCATCCTGTGTAGTAATCTGGTCCATAATATTTCGGGGTAGATGTAAAAATGACAGAAAATAACACGGCACTACAATAGGACAATTCAATAAGACATAAAGGAATATCTGAATAAATGTAGAATTTATTTTAATTCATATGTTGAGAGAGTAAATGGAGTACGGGGTTTGGGGGGAATCCAACAGTTATGTTTATTGTGCAGAAAATCTTTTTTTTTTTTTAAGGAGTAGCTGATGCCCCATCTGTATTATGTTTTCTGAAGAGGCTTACTGTGCCAACCCCTGATCTATACCCTTTTGAACTCTCCTGGAAGTTGAGACATTTTAGTCCACGACTTCTTCTAAATTCTTAACTCTGAAGGCCCCGATTTAATGACTTTAAATACACTAACACCTTGCTCTCCGTCGCTAACACTTAACGATGGCATATTTTGCTCGTGTTTAATTTCTCATTTAAAACCGCTAAATATGTTTGGACCGTGGACCAACCTAAATCAAAATGACTAATAGCCGCTCCACAGACAACAGCGGTGCCCCTCCCCAGAAGCACACCGCTGTCATGGGACGAACAATGAACTTTTTGTTTAAGTTTTATGGACTTCTGTGACCCATAATGTCTTTAACAGAATCTGTAAACAAATCTAACCCCTTTTTTCCCCCAGTAACACATTAATGACATCCTACGGTATTCACACATTAAAACTGGGTTTTTCAGATAGCAGGTCGGGAGGGGAGTTTTTCTATTGATCCGTCTATTAGTTAATAGAAAAAACACACCGTCTAGCCTCAATGTGACTTTTAGGGAAAATTGTCGACATAAACAAAGATTTTTTTTTAATGACCGTCATTCCGGTCATTCTCCCCTGGGATACTTTCCCCAGGGGAGCTTCACTATATATTACTTATATTAAAAAGAAAAAAGTTTTTAAAAAACCCGGTGGAACCAGATGCACATGAATCAGGTAATAGATACGTTGAAGAAAGAACCAAACCAAACAAAAAGACAAAGTACGACGAATTGAGTTACAATGTATTCAACAATTACACATACGCACATTTTAAAAAAGGTATTAATTGGAGGAGTGGTGTTGGATTTTATTTTATTTTTAAATCGAATGAATCAATTTAATCGACGAATCGTTGCAGCCCTTGAGTTTTTAATTATGTTTGTGTTAGAACAATACACAAGACTGCGGTTATGTGGTAACAGTGGTCAATATAATCAACAGTCTGCCTGTTCTACCCGGTAGAAATGGTAAGTACACGGGAGCTAACATAGGCAAAGAGATGAAGAATGAAAAGAAAAAAAGGAGTTGTCGTCAGCAGAAAACAAAACAGTTGACGATAACCAGAATGAAAAGACCCGGAAGTACGACAAAGCATACATAGCCTTTTGGATTTACCATAAGTAAGTAGGAAGTGAGGAAAGGCGGGTGTGTGTTTTATACCATCTACTACACTTTGTATCATCCTATCTCTTTGAGATGCCTTTTTCTACTGTTGCTGCAATAAAAACAGTACAGATCTAATCTTAATACAGCGTTTGGTTCAAGAGAGAACACACAGAAGCTAATACAAAAATTAAGAGAAGAAATACCGCTAGTTTGACAAAAAACAGACTATCCTTAATCCTCGGTAAAACTAAAATAATCTTATTTGGCAACAGTATAAGGAAAGTAAAACACAAATACAAATAGACGGAATAGACGTTGAAAGAGTAAATGAAATTAAATTGTAGGTGTAATGATTGATGATTAAATGAACCGGAAATCTCATATAAAAATATACAACATAAGGTGGCGAGACATACATCCGTAATGAATAAAGCAAAATATATTTTGGACCAGAAATTACTTTATATTCTTTAATACTCCCTAGTCTTACCATATCTGAGTTGTTGGGCAGAAATATGGGGAAATAACTATAAAAGTATGCTTTAGTTATTAACCGTGTTACAAAAAAGATTATTCATTATTCACTGAATCAAAAATATTGATATTTTTTGACATATTAAATTTGTAAACAGCTAAAAGTATGCACAAAGCAAACTATAATTTGCTACCCAAGATCGTACAACAATTATTCTCAGCAAAAAAGGAGAAATAAAACTTCTAAGAAAAATGTAACTTTAAACCTTTGTATGCACATACAACACTTAAAACTTTTAGCATATCGGTATGTGAAATTTAATTATGGAATAGATTAAGCAAATAATTTAAACAATGTACTAATATGATCCAATTTTTTTTAATACATTTAAAAAATACAAATAAAAATTTAAAACTTTTTAAACTCTGTGTTTACAAAGTACATAAAAGAATAACCATGATAAACATTCTGAATTTATTGATAATTTTATTTATCTCAACATATGAAATTTAACTTATAGAGTATATTGTGAATACATTGAGAACAGGAAGTGAACAAAAATGTTAGCAATTGCTATGTAATGGAAAAGGGGTAGGGTTATATAAGCTCTGCTTCTTTCTACTCCTTTTGGAGCATGTTGTAAAGGGAAACTAAAAATTGTGAAGTATCATGTTGTAATTGTATGCATGTTCAAAATAAACTCTAACCATAAACATAGCAAGAGTTAGGAGTTTCAATATCAAGTTTGAAGCCCAGATTTAAAAGCATGTGCAGTGCAAAAAAATAAAAGGTTTACTGCAGACTGAACTAAATACAAGCAAAATCATTATTTTGATGGCAAATTGCATTCATAATGAATGTGTTTATACAAATAAATATGTTCCTATAAATTAAACACTGTTAAAAAAGTTTGAATTAATTAAATTGTAATTTGGGTTTTATTAAAAAATGCTCCAACTAATGCAGTGTCTGATTGAAATGTTCATGGGTCAAGCTTTTTAAAATTGTATTTTGGAAAAATTAAATGTTCAGGGAAAGTAAACCTTTTTTTTTTTTTGCACTGCACATGCTTTTAAATCTGGGCTTCAAACTTGATATTGAAACTCCTAACTCTTGCTATGTTTATGGTTAGAGTTTATTTTGAACATGCATACAATTACAACATGACACTTCACAATTTTTAGTTTCCCTTTACAACAAGCTCCAAAAGGAGTAGAAAGAAGCAGAGCTTATATAACCCTACCCCTTTTCCATTACATAGCAATTGCTAACATTTTTGTTCACTTCCTGTTCTCAATGTATTCACAATATACTCTATAAGTTAAATTTCATATGTTGAGATAAATAAGATTATCAATAAATTCAGAATGTTTATCATGGTTATTCTTCTATGTACTTTGTAAACACAGAGTTTAAAAAGTTTTACATTTTTATTTGTATTTTTTAAATTTATTAAAAAAAATTGGATCATTTTAGTACATTGTTTAAATTATTTGCTTAATCTATTCCATAATTAAATTTCACATACCGATATGCTAAAAGTTTTAAGTGTTGTATGTGCATACAAAGGTTTAAAGTTACATTTTTCTTAGAAGTTTTATTTCTCCTTTTTTGCTGAGAATAATTGTTGTACGATCTTGGGTAGCAAATTATAGTTTGCTTTGTGCATACTTTTAGCTGTTTACAAATTTAATATGTCAAAAAATATCAATATTTTTGATTCAGTAAATAATGGGTTTGAGTTTTCTCTAAATCCAACATTATGTGTTATTCTAATCAATCTTTTTTGTAACACGGTTAATAACTAAAGCATACTTTTATAGTTAATTCCCCATATTTCTGCCCAACAACTCAGATATGGTAAGACTAGGGAGCATTAAAGAATATAAAGTAATTTCTGGTCCAAAACATATTTTGCTTTATTCATTACGGATGTATGTATATGTTGTATATTTTTATATGAGATTTCCGGTTCATTTTATCATCAATCATTACACCTACAATTTCATTTCATTTACTCTTTCAACGTCTATTCCGTCTATTTGTATTTGTGTTTTACTTTCCTTATACTGTTGCCAAATAAGATTATTTTAGTTTTACCGAGGATTAAAGATAGTCTGTTTTTTGTCAAACTAGCGGTATTTCTTCTCTTAATTTTTGTATTAGCTTCTGTGTGTTCTCTCCTGAACCAAACGCTGTATTAAGATTAGATCTGTACTGTTTTTATTGCAGCAACAGTAGGAAAAGGCATCTCAAAGAGATAGGATGATACAAAGTGTAGTAGATGGTATAAAACACACACCCGCCTTTCCTCACTTCCTACTTACTTATGGTAAATCTAAAAGGCTATGTATGCTTTGTCGTACTTCCGGGTCTTTTCATTCTGGTTATCGTCAATTGTTTTGTTTTCTGCTGACGACAACTCCTTTTTTTCTTTTCATTCTTCATCTCTTTGCCTATGTTAGCTCCTGTGTACTTACCATTTCTACCGGGTAGAACAGGCAGACTGTTGATTATATTGACCACTGTTACCACATAACCGCAGTCTTGTGTATTGTTCTAACACAAACATAATTAAAAACTCAAGGGCTGCAACGATTCGTCGATTAAATTGATTCATTCGATTTAAAAATAAAATAAAATCCAACACCACTCCTCCAATTAATACCTTTTTTAAAATGTGCGTATGTGTAATTGTTGAATACATTGTAACTCAATTCGTCGTACTTTGTCTTTTTGTTTGGTTTGGTTCTTTCTTCAACGTATCTATTACCTGATTCATGTGCATCTGGTTCCACCGGGTTTTTTTAAAACTTTTTTCTTTTTAATATAAGTAATATATAGTGAAGGTCCCCTGGGGAACGTATCCCAGGGGAGAATGACCGGAATGACGGTCATTAAAAAAAAATCTTTGTTTATGTCGACAATTTTCCCTAAAAGTCACATTGAGGCTAGACGGTGTGTTTTTTCTATTAACTAATAGACGGATCAATAGAAAAACTCCCCTCCCGACCTGCTATCTGAAAAACCCAGTTTTAATGTGTGAATACCGTAGGATGTCATTAATGTGTTACTGGGGGAAAAAAGGGGTTAGATTTGTTTACAGATTCTGTTAAAGACATTATGGGTCACAGAAGTCCATAAAACTTAAACAAAAAGTTCATTGTTCGTCCAATGACAGCGGTGTGCTTCTGGGGAGGGGCACCTCTGTTGTCTGTGGAGCGGCTATTAGTCATTTTGATTTAGGTTGGTCCACGGTCCAAACATATTTAGCGGTTTTAAATGAGAAATTAAACACGAGCAAAATATGCCATCGTTAAGTGTTAGCGACGGAGAGCAAGGTGTTAGTGTATTTAAACTCATTAAATCGGGGCCTTCAGAGTTAAGAATTTAGAAGAAGTCGTGGACTAAAATGTCTCAACTTCCAGGAGAGTTCAAAAGGGTATAGATCAGGGGTTGGCACAGTAAGCCTCTTCAGAAAACATAATACAAATGGGGCATCAGCTACTCCTTAAAAAAAAAAAAGATTTTCTGCACATTAAACATAACTGTTGGATTCCCCCCAATCCCCGTACTCCATTTACTCTCTCAACATATGAATTCAAATAAATTCTACATTTATTCAGATATTCCTTTATGTCTTATTGAATTTTCCTATTGTAGTGCGGTGTTATTTTCTGTCATTTTTACATCTACCCCGAAATATTATGGACCAGATTACTACACAGGATGATGGACCACACCATGCACATTAACATATGGAATGTAGCCCATGTCAGCTCATCACGGGTCTGTCTGGAAGGAATGGCACAAAATCTTGCAATTTGGTCAAAAACAGTAAATTAGCTCCGCTTCTTCATACTCCTTCTCGGACGTGTCCGAGTGTTAATCTGTGATGTACTTCAATAAAATGCTTAGCGTGTTGGGAATAAACTGTGCCAAACAACAATAATAAACAATATAGACTTTCCCTAATGTTAAAGCACAAAACAAATATGGAGGCATTGCAACAAGTTTATGTGAATTAGAAATGTTAAAAAAATAAAATCACATCACAGTTATTGTGACCAAAATATCACGGTTATCATCAATTGTCAAATGTGCTCAAAAATAACTAATACCTTGAAATATTTTAACAAACTGTTATTTAAAATAAATAAACACATGTATAAAACATTAGCAACACGCCTATATAATATACTTTCTTTAGCAGAACAAACATTATAAATATTTTTCTACTATTATATGAGTTTTAAAATATGTTTTTCTTTATATGTTTTAATTTGTAAATGTTTAAGAGCGTTTATTGTTAGAGGCAAAACGTGTGTTGTTTGTAAGACGTTAATGTGTTTTGTATTCCTGATGGATTCCTAAAGCTATGTGCATGTACTGTTGCGTCAAAAAAAAGAATGCTTTGGTGTTGTTTGTATTTATTGCCGCTATTTCGACCGTCCTCAAAACATTGATTACTAGTTTTTTATCAGCACTTTTCATTGCTATAAAATGAACAAAACTTTAAGAGTAATTAGTATTCATGTAACAACGTAACGAACAGCACATTTACGGTATAAATAAATATTTGTAAACAAAGTTGCTATCATTATTGTTAGTTGACACTAGGGATGTAACAATAAAGGGTATAATTGATAACCGTGGTAAAACGGTTAGTATTACCGTTTTAAATAAAAATTATTGATAACTGCCCGGAATGACTGGTTCCAGCATGCAAGCTGAAATGCTAACGTAAAAACAAGAGACATTAACATTTTTACCCATAAAGAAACAACATACCCCAATCTAAATTTATTGGTTCGTGATGGAAGTGGATGGTTCATTAGTCATGTTCATGGATGGTTCGAGTTTGTCCGTCTGTGCTATAAGGCAGGTCTTTACGCGTCTAATTGTTTGGCATTTTCTTTACCGATCCAAAAAAGCAGGAGATCTGTTATGGATCGGTCTCTGTGTTGAAATCAAAAGGGATTGTTCGAAACTGAAGCATGGGGTGGTCCTTTCGTCCTCCTCCGGGGGTGTGTCCTCAAAGGACAATTTTCTTTTCAACGTCAGCATGCTTTTCCAATTCCGGCCGCTTCGAAACAAGTTGTCTATCTCGTCCTTCATTTCCCCCATACGCTCGCGCCATGCCACGATGGGGACGACCACAACCGGTGTAAACACCCCGCATTCAGAGTTGAAAGTCTCCAGGGAAAAGACGTACGATTCAAAAAAATCCTGCTTTTCTGCGGGGCGTCGAGGTAAGTTTTCGACTCGCTATTTTTATAGATGGTCACCGGAGTTTCGTTAATCATGGCTAAATCGAGTTTCCGTAGCGTACTCACAAAGTCTTTACTCGTCAATTGCATCCGCGTGCACCCCTCCTCCTTTGTAACCCCCGACCACATGCTTCTCACACGTCAACAGTACACCCATTCATGTTCAATATTCCTGTCTTAACATCATCCGGTTTTAGCTACTTCCGGTTTAAGCTACTTCCGGTTTTAGCTACTTCCTGTCTTAGCTACTTCCTGTATTAGCTACTTCCTGTATTAGCTACTTCCTGTTTTAGCTACTTCCGGTTTTAGCCACTTCAGGTTTTAGCTACTTCCTGTTTTAGCTACTTCCGGTTCCGGTCTTAGCCGGTTCCGGTTCCGGTTGTAGCTTCCGGTTCCGGTCTTAACCGCTTCCGGGTGAAATTTGACCTTGAACTTGACCCCTAGGGTCATAAATCATTTAACACCGTGAAATTTGACCTTGAACTTGACCTTGACCTTTGACTTTTGACCCTTGACCGTCACGGGTCATAAATCAATTAGTCACGGGTCGTAAATCAATTAGTCACGGGTCATAAATCAATTAGTCACGGGTCATAAATCACTCAAAACCGTCACGGGTCATAAACCAATTAATTTTGACACAAGCTGTGGACTTAATTCTCTCACGATTCAAATCTTGATTATTTGGGACTCTCACAAACATGGTGTGGAGGGGGGCGTGGCCTGCGGGCCTGCAGCGAAGCGGGGTGTGCCAGGACCGGCCTCGAAGTCAGCGACAGGAGTGTAGATTGCCCACCTGGGCCTTGTTATCTAATAACCTGTCACTCTGTATAAGCAGCAAACCAGGTGGAGAGCGGTTGTTGGAGCTGGAGCAAGAGTGCGAGCGATAGCGAGAGACCAACAGACTACTGCTGAAAAGCAACCTGAGAACATTATTGGAAAAATAAAACTGTATTTTAAACCATGAAACGTGCTCGCCTGGAGATGCTTGGTGGTCAAGAGGACCCACTGGAAGAGAGCTTCCACACATGGTTAACAAAAGCAGGTGTCTTCACCATTCAGAATTATAATGTTTTTAGAAAAAAACGACTAAATAAAAAAGGAGGTGGTGTGTTATTATATGTTAAAAAGAAAATCCAATGCAAGCGGACCAATTTCCCCCAGAATAGCTTGGAATGTGCAGGAGTAACAATTTGCCTATCTCCATGTCTTTTTTAATATTGTTGTTTTTATAGGCCACCTAATGAGAAGGATGTATTTCATGACATGTTGAAAAATGTACTTAAAGCTTGCAGTAACAAGGAAACTATTTTGATGAGTGATTTTAACCTAAATTGGTTGGATAAAGCATGTTCCAATAAGCTAAATCATTTACCTAAACAGTTTAACCTAACCCAAATGATAAAGGATCCCACCAGAATAACTGGCTCCACTGAAACCCTGCTAGACTTGATGTTTACCAATAAATCAGATTGTGTTAACAAAACTTAGAATTTAATCTGACCACAATCTGTTCTCAAGGAAACTCTCTAAGACACGTTATGGAAACCAAAATAGAGAAAAAGCTTACATATCATTTATCCCAAGGCGTGATATGGAGCTTTTGGACACTGAAATAAAAACCACTTTTCACAATAATTTAGTTTGTGGCCAGGACTGTGAGCAAGGTTCTAGTGTTCTTAAAAATGCAGTCACTCAGATCCTATCTAAATTCACCAAAACACAACCACAAAAATTCATCCATCCATCCATTTTCTACCGCTTGTCCCTATTGGGGTCGAGGGGGTGCTGGAGCCTATCTCAGCTGCATTCGGGCGGAAGGCGGGGTACACCCTGGACAAGACGCCACCTCATTGCAGGGCCACCACAAAAATGTAAAAGTAAAATAACCTTACCTCAGTGAGAGGTTACGGCTTTTAATGAAGGACAGAGATTCTGCCCTAAAAAAATACATTAAGTCAAGGTTGCTGACGGATCGGTTAATCTTCAAAAGCCTTAGAAACAAAGTTACAGGACAGCTCAGAGAGGCAAAAGCAGACTTTTTCTTAGAAATACTAAAAGAGGCCAAGGGGAATAGTAAGATGATATAAGTGCATTGACAATCTATCTGGGAGAGAGCGGACTAGAAATGGACCCATTGAACTTGACATAAACTCCTGCTACAAAGGAACACTCATACCTGGTACACAAGCCACTGTAAAGGATAGCCAATGGTTGCTAACTTGTTCAACAACTCCTTTGTAACATCAATCTTGGAACTGAGTAAACCCTCGAACACAGCATCAACATATTCTGCTGACTCTGCTGGGACTATGGCCTGTGGTCTCGCAGGAGGACTACAACTCACTCTGATGAATATGGAATGCGTGAGTGAAGGCAAGGTCAATACAATTATCTTCTCACTCTCAAACTCAAAAGCTAAAGACTCATGGGGACTTGATCCACTTTTACCAAAGAAATACTAAGAGGTTTTTGCAAGACCAATAACTTCCATAATTAACCAGTCGTTAAAAGAATGTGTATTCCCATCCTCCTTCAAAACTGCAATTATAACACCCATTTTCATATCAGGAACAAAAATGAACTAAAAGAACTATAAACCAATCAGTATACTTCCTGTTGTTTGTAGGATTATTGAAAACATTGTTGCCAAATAGCTGATTGAGCACTTTGATAATGGAAATATGTACATCCATGCAGTTTGGCTTCAGATCCAAACACTCCGTCGACACGGCATGCTGTTATTTCCTCGAGTCCACCCTGGTCAAAGCACGCCTCTTCTCTCCACTTCCCCTCGTCTCTGCCGTTATTCATTCTTCACTTTCAACTGGAATTGTTCCGTCACTTTTTAAAATAGCAGCTGTTTCTCCAATTTTGAAGAACCCTGGCTCAGATCCGAATAACTGCAATAACCTCCGTCACATCCCAAATTCACCTCCGCCTAACTCAGAACTCTCTCTATGAACCTTTCCGGTCTGGTTTTCGCCCTGACCTTCCTCCTGAACAACCTTCTCACTGAGGCTGATTCTGGACTTCAGTCCATCCTCATCGTTCTGGACCAAACCTCCTCAATAGACTCTCATCCATTGGCATCATCAACAACCCCTGACAGGTTTCATTCTTATCTCACAGGCCGCATTCACAGCCTAAATCCTTTAACTTTGTCCTAACAGGTGTCCCACAGGGAACTGTCCTGGGCCCCTTTCTCTTAATCACTTACCCAGCTCTACCTCTCCACCAAACCTAACTCCACACTTCAAATCCTGGGTCACTTCAAACTTCCCTAAATTAAGTAGGGATAAAACTGGATGTTAAGAAAGACAATCTCAATCTGTTTATTTTTATAATTTATTTAAGGTATGTATAAATAAATTAGTCATCCAAGAAGTTAAAGAGAGAAATAATTCTTGACAATAATTGAAAGTTGCAAAACCAGGTAAAAAGTGTGTAAAAAGGTCACGTCAAATTTTAACTGCTTTCGTTTTATTAGAAGAGAACTGCGCTGTTTTATTTACATGCAATGATATTCTCACATTTCTCCGATTGTTTAACCTCATGGTCGCAAACCTCACCCACAGTCCTGTACAAGCAGGCGATCAAGGTATTAAAGGGGGAACTGCACTTTTTGGGGGATTTTTGTTTTTGGATTTTTGCTCACAATCATTATGAGAGACAAAAAGACAAAAGGTTTTGGGGGTTTTTTTGCATTCTAACATGTAAAAATTGGCTAGCAATGCAGTTAATGGGAGCAATCAATTCTACTTCTAAATCTCTTTAAAAATGCATTCAAAAACCGTCAACAATACTTCATTTACATCCCGTAACCTGTATAATAACCAAGCTGTAGTGACATTGTTATTATAAGAGTGAACACTGAGGAACTCTTTTTCTAGCGTAGTAAAACATCGGCGTGCTACGGTATTATCCGTAAAAGCTGGCTACGACAAGAGATAAGCACACAATGCGATGACACTAATTTGTACATAGTGAAAGACATGAACAATCATATTACAGTATCTGTAAAGTATTATTTCATGTTTTGTTTGTACACAGCTAGCCAGACAGTGTATGTACTGTAGTTGTAATAACACACATGACGTGCTGCATGTATCATGATCAGTATATAAAGTGTGACTCACTCGATGGTTGTCTGTTTGGTCCAGCTGGCCAAATAAGTTTTTTCCTGTTTATTTGGGTAAGCACTCCATTTATGTAAACATAGCTTGGCTTTTAATTCCACATTTTGCAGCTTCGAGTCACTTTCACCTCACTCTCTTGGCTTCCGTCTGCTCCAATGTCTCACTCTTCCTTTGTGCGCGCTTCTAGAAGCAGTAGTTCATTCTCAGCATATTCAGATTCAAAATGATATGGTTGTTAATCCTCATTTGTCCAAAAATAGTCATCTTTGTTGTTTGTTGCCAAGTCTACCATGATTAGAACACACACAAGCGTTTTGTATCCGGAAGTAAGAACACACATTGTCGAACGTGCGCTGCTATGAACACAGAAATAAATGCGCCGAAAATAAGTTCCGGCAATGATTAAAATTACCAAAACACGGTAAATATTGTACATATTCCATATTGTTATTAGGGTGTCTGTTACTACATTAAATATATACTTGCAGTGTGTATATTGTACATATTCCATATTGTTATGAAGGTGGCTGTTACTGCATTATACTGTATATATAATTTCAGTGTGTATATAAAACATAATACATATTGTTATGAAGGTGTCGGTTACTACATTATATATATATATATATATATATATATATATATATATATATATATATATATATATATATATATATATATATATATATATATATAATTGCAGTGTGTATATAAAACATATTACATATTGTTATGAAGGTGTCTGTTACTACGTTATATATATACTTGCAGTGTGTATATAAAACATATAACATATTGTTATGAAGGTGCCTGTTACTACATTATATATATATACTTGCAATGTGTATATTGTACATATTGCATATTGTTATGAAGGTGTCTGTTACTACATTATGTATATACTTGCAATGTATATATAAAACATATTACATATTGTTATGAAGGTGTCTGTTACTACATTATACTTGCGGTGTGTATATTGTACATATTGCATATCGTTATGAAGGTGTCTGTTACTACATTATGTATATACTTGCAATGTGTATATAAAACATACTACATATTGTTATGAAGGTGTCTGTTACTACATTATATACAGGTAAAAGCCAGTAAATTAGAATATTTTGAAAAACTTGATTTATTTCAGTAATTGCATTCAAAAGGTGTAACTTGTACATTATATTTATTCATTGCACACAGACTGATGCATTCAAATGTTTATTTCATTTAATTTTGATGATTTGAAGTGGCAACAAATGAAAATCCAAAATTCCGTGTGTCACAAAATTAGAATATTACTTAAGGCTAATACAAAAAAGGGATTTTTAGAAATGTTGGCCAACTGAAAAGTATGAAAATGAAAAATATGAGCATGTACAATACTCAATACTTGGTTGGAGCTCCTTTTGCCTCAATTACTGCGTTAATGCGGCGTGGCATGGAGTCGATGAGTTTCTGGCACTGCTCAGGTGTTATGAGAGCCCAGGTTGCTCTGATAGTGGCCTTCAACTCTTCTGCGTTTTTGGGTCTGGCATTCTGCATCTTCCTTTTCACAATACCCCACAGATTTTCTATGGGGCTAAGGTCAGGGGAGTTGGCGGGCCAATTTAGAACAGAAATACCATGGTCCGTAAACCAGGCACGGGTAGATTTTGCGCTGTGTGCAGGCGCCAAGTCCTGTTGGAACTTGAAATCTCCATCTCCATAGAGCAGGTCAGCAGCAGGAAGCATGAAGTGCTCTAAAACTTGCTGGTAGACGGCTGCGTTGACCCTGGAAAAAAGAGCTGGACTGCTGCTGAGTGGTCCAAAGTCATGTTTTCTGACGAAAGCAAATTTTGCATTTCCTTTGGAAATCGAGGTCCCAGAGTCTGGAGGAAGACAGGAGAGGCACAGGATCCACGTTGCCTGAAGTCTAGTGTAAAGTTTCCACCATCAGTGATGGTTTGGGGTGCCATGTCATCTGCTGGTGTCGGTCCACTCTGTTTCCTGAGATCCAGGGTCAACGCAGCCGTCTACCAGCAAGTTTTAGAGCACTTCATGCTTCCTGCTGCTGACCTGCTCTATGGAGATGGAGATTTCAAGTTCCAACAGGACTTGGCGCCTGCACACGGCGCAAAATCTACCCGTGCCTGGTTTACGGACCATGGTATTTCTGTTCTAAATTGGTCCGCCAACTCCCCTGACCTTAGCCCCATAGAAAATCTGTGGGGTATTGTGAAAAGGAAGATGCAGAATGCCAGACCCAAAAACGCAGAAGAGTTGAAGGTCACTATCAGAGCAACCTGGGCTCTCATAACACCTGAGCAGTGCCAGAAACTCATCGACTCCATGCCACGCCACATTAACGCAGTAATTGAGGCAAAAGGAGCTCCAACCAAGTATTGAGTATTGTACATGCTCATATTTTTCATTTTCATACTTTTCAGTTGGCCAACATTTCTAAAAATCCCTTTTTTGTATTAGCCTTAAGTAATATTCTAATTTTGTGACACACGGAATTTTGGATTTTCATTTGTTGCCACTTCAAATCATCAAAATTAAATGAAATAAACATTTGAATGCATCAGTCTGTGTGCAATGAATAAATATAATGTACAAGTTACACCTTTTGAATGCAATTACTGAAATAAATCAAGTTTTTCAAAATATTCTAATTTACTGGCTTTTACCTGTATATACTTGCAGTATGTATATTGTACATATTACATATTGTTATGAAGGTGTATGTTACTACATTTTATATATATATATACTTGCAGTGTGTATATGAAATGTTGATGGAGGTTTTTGAAGTTGTTTTAGAGACTTTGAAGGCTACAATGGTGACTCCCGCATTTTCCAAGCGTTTTTTTTATCATCTTTAAAATCCCCCAAAAAAAGACGTGTGTCTTCATGTCTCTCATAATGATTGTAATGTTCAGAACATCTTTTGGACAGTCAACCTTTTCCTCTGATGGAGCCAGACTATGGAACACTCTTCCCACTGAATCAAAACTGCAAACTGACTTAAACCTCTCCACCAGACGTCTGAAACTGTGGCAGAAAATCCAAGCAAATTTGTATACATAATTCAAGTAAATTTGATTAATTGTATATTTGGTTACATTTTAACACGTATTCTGTATCCTATGAGCCTCCTGTGGACCGGTGTTGATAATTAGCATCTTCTTGCTATAACACTTAACAGTTTACTATTGACAACTCCCCAGTGTTCTCCTCCCCTGGGTGTCAGCATAGCACACCGTTATTCCAATCTCACACTTACTCTGCTTATGTCCATACTTCCCAGTCTGAATGTATTATACATTTTTGTTTAAAAATACATTTGTAACAGTTGCCGAATCAATTTTTTAAGAGGTGGACTGGCGGCACACATTTCAGTCCATTGCGGTGTCGCTGATATACCGTTGAGTCCTTGGCTCGTCTGGTCTGGAGGGTTTCTGGGAAACCACAAGGAGAAAATAGTTTGAGCAAAACAACCATCTCACATCGTTTGTGGAGTGGCGGCATTGCTGTTATGACTGATCATCATGCTGCTTCCTCCCAAAACACGTCATTCATCTTCATGCGGCAGCTGTCAGACACGTGCCGTTGAGGTGTATTGGACAAAAGCCAAAAACGACTCGAATGGGATGACATCATACCAAAAAAATCTACGAGCAAGGTACAAAAACTTCTGAGTCAAACAGTCCATTCCACTGGATAACCTCCAAACTGTTCACTACTCGTTATGTAAAGTAAATTCACCCTCATAAAACCGTACAGTAGGGATCGAAAGTTCTTTAAAAAATCAGTCAGTCTGACCTAAACAGTTTGGAGTGAGTGCGTCATTCGGGTCATGTTTTTCATGTTTTCTTTGTTTTACCATTGGGAGAACTTTGGCAGACCTTCCAATGATTCCCCGGGAGACTCACAGATATTGACCTTGTCTACCGATACCGTCTTAAGTTGCAAATCTCCCGGATTGTGATGATTTTGTGTGATGCTGATACTGTCACCTAGTGGCAGTTTATGGGTATTACATGTCAGTCTGTCGGCAGGTGGGGTAAGAAGATCTCGTTAGCTTTGTGCTAATAACTAGCCATACCACTTTATTGTGGTTGACTTAATTATTTTCCTGTGAACTTTCTCTTCTTGTTTGGGCAGTATTTCCTGTTTGGTCTCTGTGTTTTGCAGCACCTTTACTTTATGTTCCTTGTCCTACCAGTATACCCGTTCCCCATTTTTAATTAGTTCCATTTAATTCCACCTGGTCCGCTCCTTTCTTATCTTCTGTATGCCATAGCTTTCTGACTTGCTGCAACACCTGAGGTACTTTTATTCCGCATGGTACATAATAAATGGTACTGCCTGCTCGCACTTGGCCTATACTTCTCTGCATTCTGGGATCACGCCAACAGCCGATCATGATTTTCACTTAACAATAAAAGGACAACAGTTCACAAAGGCTAAATCTTGTAACCCAGAACTGGCCACTCAGTGGCCTAGTAGTTAGAGTGTCCGCCCTGAGATCGGTAGGTTGTGAGTTCAAACCCCGGCCGAGTCATGCCAAAGACTATAAAAAAAATAGGACCCGTTACCTTCCTGCTTGGCACTCAGCATCAAGGGTTGGAATTGGGGGTTAAATCACCAAAAATGATTCCCGGGCGCGGCACCGCTGCTGCCCACTGCTCCCCTCACTTCCCAGGGGGTGAACAAGGGGATGTGTCAAATGCAGAGGACAAATTTCGCCACACCTAGTGTGTGTGTGACAATCATTGGTACTTTAACTTTAAATTGAATCAAAGGTAAACACTGACTACTTTGCAGGCAAAGAGGCAATAATAGGAATCCCACATTTCGCAAAAAGAGTTGATTTTTCTTGCTCTATGCACATACTATATCAATTATAGCACACCCTGTTTTATTTTCATTGAATCACATTTCATGTCCTCATTTTATTCCTGTGCTGATTGAGCCTCACTGCAGCACTATTGTTTTTGGAACAAAAACTGTTTCAGCCGGGACTGTGCTTTGGGACTCTCCCCGCTTGGTTTATTGTCCACATAAGATAGCATACTGCAGGCAATTGTTTTATGTCTTAAATGGGCAGAAATGTACCGTAGTTTTCGGACTATAAGGCACACTTAAAATCCTTTAATTTTCTCAAACATTGACAGTGCACCTTATAACCGTTGCGCCTAATGTACGGCATAATTCTGGTTGTGCTTACTGACTGTGAAGCGATTTTATTTGGTACATGGTGTAATGATAAGTCTGACCAGTAGATGGTAGTCACACATAAGAGATATGTGTAGACTTTGGTGTAAACAACACCAAAACTTTAAATGTTACTTTGAAAATATAGAACATTACACATGGCACTCAAAAATCTGTAAAAAATGTTTTAGTATTACTTTGAAGCCGCACCGCTTGATGGATTGTCGGCCCATTACGGCTACCGTACTATGGTGTGTGTATAAGGCATACTTGCCAACCTTGAGACCTCCGAATTCGGGAGATGGGGGGGGGGGGGGGGGGGGGGGGGGGCGTGGTTGGGGTGGGCGAGGCCGAGGGGCTTTGTCTCGGCATATGTTACACCCTCGGGTCTCTATTTAGCAAGGTGGCCCATAATACTGGGCTGTGACCAGCCTTGTGCTTCTCTGACCGTTCATGAGTGACTATATCCATTCAGCCACCGTGTTATGGGTTATAGATCAACCTATGGATAACGAAAGACATAAATAATAGTCTCCTTTTCAGGTGAGAGAGGACGCTAAAGGCAGTGCCTTTAAGGCACGCCCCCTATAGTTGTCCGGCTGGAAATTTTGGACATTACTACTTTTGAAGCAATGCATGATGGGAATCCGGATGTTGTGTGTCAGTGTATTAACGTGCTGGCTGGAATAAACACACGCTGAGAAATAGCTCCGTGCCTGCCTACTTTATGGGTTATAGATAAACCTATGGATAACGGAGACATATATAATAGTCTCCTTTTCAGGTGAGAGAGGACGCTAAAGGCAGTGCCTTTAAGGCACGCCCCCAATAATGTTGTCCGGCTGGAAATCGGGAGAAATTCGGGAGAATGGTTGTCCCGGAAGATTTTCGGGAGAGGCACTGAAATTCCGGAGTCTCCCGGAAAATTCGGGAGGGTTGGCAAGTATGGTATAAGGACCGCAAAATGGCACCCATTAGCAGACATATTATCTGCTGTTTTGTGTCACAATATCATGCAAAACCATCTTTTCTTACTTTCTGGTACCTGCTGAAGTATATTTGAGATCTGCATAAGTCCTGAAAATATGCGCACGTTCGCCACTGTAGTCCGTGCCGATACCGTAGTCGATAAGCTTCTTCTGTTTCACTATCTTCTTGTTATGGGACATTCATCCTCTGCTGTTGCCATTTCTAATATAAAGTAGCGTAAAGTTCTTACTTGTATCTCACTATGGAAGCGCTAAAAACTACCAGTGTCGTGAGTTTACATAATTCACCCACGGAACTTTAGTTATTAGAGAGTTCTAGTCGGACGTTTTTTTCAAGACCGCCCACAAAACGGCGCATCCTGAAGCGACTGTCAGAAAGCGGCTTGAAGATGATCTGTAAAACATAATCTATGCAAAATTTTGACCAAAGAACCACCATTACATGTTATGTAGACCACAAGGAAGTGTTTTACATGTATAAAAAAATCATAATATGACCCCTTTAATGCGCCTTTTGTTTGAAAAAAGACCAGAATAGACTCGCTCATCGGCAGTGTGCCTTATAATCCGGTGCGCCCTATGGTCCAAAAAATATGGTACATCCCTTAATTATTTCCGAACGGTGGCTGTAACTTGGCAGTAAAACGGCTGATCAAGAAAAACAAAAAAGTCATTAATATCGTTATTCATCCTTTATTAATAAGATTGTATTCTTTTTTAATAAGGTTCAAAATGTGTATCAGGATTCTTCTACCCTGTACTTTGTAAACACTTTGAGTTTGAACAGTTTCTCAAAGTAGATAATTTTAGTACTTTATTTGAATTATTTGCTAAATCCATTCCATAATTTAGCCGTCAGCAAAGAAAAATCCATAGATTACCGTATTTTCCGAACCATAGGGCGCACCGGATTAGAAGGTGCACTGCCGATGAATGGTTTATGTCCGATCTTTTTTCATATATAAGGCGCACCGGATTATAGGGCGCATTAAAGGACTCTTTTTTTTTCTTTTTTTTATAAAGGTAAAACTAAGGAGCCACTAAAGCAGGGGTCTCAAACTCAATTTACCTGGGGGCCACTGGATGCAGAAACTGGGTGAGGCTGGGCCGCAAGAAAAGATTTCTTTAAAAATCTAACATGCACTTTTTAATGAATTCACCTTCTTTGAATGGCTATCCCGCCCTAGGAACATACTTGCCAACCCTCCCGATTTTTCCGGGAGACTCCCAAATTTCAGTGCCCCTCCCGACAATCTCTCGGGGCAACCATTCTTCCGAATTTGTCCTGATTTTAACTCGGACAACAGTATTAAGGGCGTGCCGTGATGGCACTGCCTTTAACGTCCTCTACAACCTGTCGTCGCGTCCGCTTTTTCACCATACTAACAGCGTGCCGGCCCAGTCACATGTTGTATGACACACGTGAGTGACTGCAAGACATACTTGGTCAACAGCCATACAGGTCACACTGAGGGTGACCGTATAAACAACTTATCACTGTTACAAATATGCGCCACACTGTGAACCCACACCAAACAAGAATGACAAACACATTTCGGGAGAACATCCTCACCGTAACACAACATAAACACAACAGAACAAATACCTAGAACACCTTGCAGCCCTAACTTTTCCGGGCTAGAATATACACACCAGCTACCACCAAACCCCCCCCCCCCAAACCCCCCCCAACCCCGCCCACCTCAACCGACGCACGGAGGGGGGTGTGGGGGTGGGGGTGGGGGGGGGGGGGGTAGCTGTTGTGTATATTCTATCCCGGAAGAGTTAGGGCTGCATGGGATTCTGTGTATTTATTCTGTGTTTGTCATTCTTGTTTGGTGTGGGTTCACAGTGTGGTGCATATTTGTAACAGTGTTAAAGTTGTTTCTACGGCCACCCTCAGTGTGACCTGTGTGGTTGTTGATCAAGTATGTCTTGCAGTCACTTATGTGTGTGTACAGAAGCCAAATTCAACATGTGACTGTGCTGGCACGCTGTTTTACAGGTTGTAGAGGGCGCTAAAGGCAGTGCCATCACGGCACGCCCTTAATATTGTTGTTTGGGTGAAAATCGGCAGACATCCGAGAGAATTGTTGCCCTGAAATTCGGGAGTCTCCCGGAAAAATCGGGAGGGTTGGCAAGTATGACGCTGTCAAGCGCCATTCATATAAAACTTGCGGGCCGCACTAACATTAAATTTTCATATTAAGGTGCGGGCCGCAAAATAACGTCTCGCGGGCCGCAATTGGCCCGCGGGCCACGTGTCTGAGACCCCTGCCCTAAAGGGACATGGGGGAAAACACTTTTTTTTTTTTTAGATATGTATCTCGTGCACAGGAGAAACTATCTGGTGCACACGCAAAAGTTTCTCGTGCGCACGAGAAAGCATTTGATGCGTGCGCATGGTTTGAGGTGTGTGTGAAATTGGCAGTTCAGGAGTTAATTCAGCTGTATTTCCAACTATGTGTGTTGTGGCAAAATGTGAATGTCTGCCAAAAATGTACTTCCTTCGCGGGGGCGCGCAGCACTCGCTGAACCTGCATTTTTGGTTTGGTGTGTCCACAGCGGATTACTAGGTGTAAGACAAACACTTTATCTTCCTGGTTATTGTATCACTACGTGTTTGACATTATTTAAGACTTTATCGTGCCCGGAAAAGGACAGTTTGCCTCTTTTGTGGCATTAATGAGATTTAAAGGTCTACTGTTAGTCCGATGTTGATGTGATAAAACCTCTTTCTTGTTTGGAAGATACACACAATCGTAACTGTTATTTCTTCTTGCACATAATAAATATGTACAACGTGTTTGGATGTATTAATTTATGTAAAATTGTCATTAAATGTAATATTGCTTGACAAAAATGATTTGACGTATTATTTTGATATTGACACATCGCATATTTACACACGCATATTTGACTAGAATACCCTTATGGGCATTACTTATATCAAAATCAAGTACCTACTGTACAGTTTACTTGTTGAAATACCCTTTTTAGAACAAATATCTACCCAAATGGCCACTTTGTTGCAGCCAAAAATGTATTTCAAGTAATATTTTGATATTGACACATCTTATCTCTGCATATTCTACTAGAATACCCTTATTAGCATTACATATATATAAATCAAGTACCTACTGTGCTGTTTACTTGTAGAAATACCCTTTACAAAGCTAAAATATACCAAAACAACCACTTTGCTGCTGCCAAAAATTGATTTCAAGTAATATTTTGATATTGACACATCTTATCTCTGCATATTCTACTACAGTGGTTCTCAACCTTTTTTCAGTGATGTACCCCCTGTGAAAAAATGTTTAATTCAAGTACCCCCTAATCAGAGCAAAGTATTTTTGGTTGACAAAAAGAGATAAAGAAGTAAAATACAGCACTATGTCATCAGTTTCTGATTTATTAAATTGTATAACAGAGCAAAATATTGCTCATTTGTTGTGGTCTTTCTTGAACTTTTTGGAAAAAAAGATATAAAAATAACTAAAAACTTGTTGAAAAATAAACAAGTGATTCAATTATAAATAAAGATTTCTACACATAGAAGTAATCATCAACTTGAAGTGCCCTCTTTGGGGATTGTAATAGAGATCCATCTGGATTCATGAACTTAATTCTAAACATTTCTTCACAAAAAAAGACATTTTTAACATCAATATTTATGGAACATGTCCACAAAAAATCTAGCTGTCAACACTGAACATTGCATTGTTGCATTTCTTTTCACAGTTCTTTTTGACAGACATTTTTAAAAAATCTCACGTACCCCTTGGCATACCTTCAAGTACCCCCAGGGGTATGTGTACCCCCATTTGAGAACCACTGTTCTACTAGAATACCCTTATGGGCATTACATATATATAAATCAAGTACCTACTGTACTGTTTACTTGTTGAAATATCCTTTTTGGAGCAAATATCTACCCATATAATTTATGTGTATATATAATATAATATATATAATACTTTTGCGTGCGCACGAGATAGTTTCTCGTGCGCACGAGATACATATCTAAAAAAAACAAAAAACATTTCCCAATGTCCCTTTAGGGGCTCTGTATAAAACACTTCCTTGTGGTCTACGTAACTTGTAATGGTGGTTCTTTGGTCAAAATGATACATAGATGATGTTTTACAGATCATCTCCAAGCCGCTTTTTGACAGTCGCTTCAGGGTGTGTCGTTTTGTGGGCGGTCTTATTTACGTGGTTCACCTTCGGCAGCATCTTTTCTCCGTCATCTTTGTTGTAGCGGTGTAGCGTGCAAGGACGGGAGTGGAAGAAGTGTTAAAAGATGGAGCTAACTATTTTAATGACATTCAGACTTTACTTCAATCAATTAAGAGCAGCATCTTCTCACTAGTGCAACAATGTGTCCCGTGAAAAACCGTCCGACCGGAACACTAATAACTAAAGTTCCTTGGATGAATAATAACAATAACTCACTACACCGGTATTTTTTTAGTGCTTTCATGGCGAGTTTACTGACAGATATAAGTAAGAACTTTACACTCCTTTATATTAGAAATGGCAACAGCGGAGGATAAATGTCCCATAACAAAGAAGAAGCTTATCAACTACGGTGTCGTCACGGACTACAAAGGCGGACACACGCAATTTTTCAGGACTTATGCAGATCCCAAATACAGATCAGCAGGTACCAGAAGGTAAGAAAAATTGCTTTTGCATATTATTGCGAAACAAAACGCCAGATAATATGTATTACCTTATACACACACCATAATAATACTCGTATGTTGAAGCACAGTACAATCCATCAAGCGGTGCGGCTTCATAGCTTATTAAAGTCGTACTAAAACATTTTGATGGATTTTTGAGCTCTGTGTGTAATGTTCTATATTTTCAATGGAACATTAAAGGCCTACTGAAACCCACTACTACCGACCACGCAGTCTGATAGTTTATATATCAATGATGAAATCTTAACATTGCAACACATGCCAATACGGCCGGGTTAACTTATAAAGTGACATTTAAAATTTCCCGGGAAATATCCGGCTGAAACGTCGCGGTATGATGACGTATGCGCGTGACGAAGGCAGTTGAACGCGTCATCTTGGAATAGGTCCCTCCCAATTTAAACAGCTCTGTTTTAATCGCTAATTTCCACAGTATTCAGGACATCTGTGTTGGTGAATCTTTTGGAAATTTGTTCAATTAACAATGGAGACTGCAAAAAAGAGAGTTGTAGGGAAGCGGTGTGTTGCTGCTGGATGTAGCAACACAAACCAAAACACAACCGGTGTTTCATTGTTTCTTTTCCCAAAAGATGGCGGCCAAGCTTTACTATGGAACAAAGAAGTCAAGCGAACACGGTTGGATTGGACGACACATACGAAGTACAGTGTATTATGCAGCGAACATTTCGAAAGATCATGTTTCGAAGAGGGTCCCTTGCGAATGGCAGAAATGGGAATCAGCACTCGTCGACTCGTGCTGAAGAAAGGTGCGAAGCCAACTATTTTCGATAGACCACGGACAAGTCCGGAGCACCCGACCCCCTCCACAAGCGGACAGACTGGGCACATGAGGTCTGCATTTGCCAAAAGGGAAAGGAAGAGGGTAAGAATCTTGATATCCAGTTTTCATAGTCAGACTACACTGTTCCAATATCCATTTCTTTGTTCTCAATTGTTGAAACCCCCCCACCTCCACACCCCGGATTGTAAATAATGTAAATAATTCAATGTGATTATCTTGTGTGATGACTGTATTATGATGATAGTATATATATGATAGTATATATCTGTATCATGAATCAATTTAAGTGGACCCCGACTTAAACAAGTTGAAAAACTTATTGGGGTGTTACCATTTAGTGGTCAATTGTACGGAATATGTACTTCACTGTGCAACCTACTAATAAAAGTCTCAATCAATCAACCAAAACTAACACACACAGTCATAGACTACTCCAGTGGTTCTCAACCTTTTTTCAGTGATTTTCCCCTGTGAACATTTTTTTAATTCAAGTACCCCCTAATCAGAGCAAAGCATTTTTGGTTGAAAAAAAGAAAAAAAATACAGCACTATGTCATCAGTTTCTGATTTATTAAATTGTATAACAGTGCAAGATATTGCTAATTTGTAGTGGTCTTTCTTGAACTATTTGGAAAAAAAGATATAAAAATAACTAAAAACTTGTTGAAAAATAAACAAGTGATTCAATTATAAATAATATTTTGTACACATAGAAGTAATCATCAACTTAAAGTGCCCTCTTTGGGGATTGTAATAGAGATCCATCTGGATTCATGAACTTAATTCTAAACATTTATTTTGTTGAAGTATTATTCAATAAATATATTTATAAAGGATTTTTGAATTGTTGCTATTTTTATAATATTTAAAAAAAATCTCTCGTACCCCTTGGCATACCTTCAAGTATCCCCAAGGGTATGCGTACCCCCATTTGAGAACCACTGGACTACTCCATGAACAATGAAATAAATTAACAATAAAATAGTCTACATATAATTATTGCTTCAAGTTCTAGTCAAGTTCTTCTGCAGTATAAAGTATCGTACATTTACTGACATTACTGTCAATAGTGTCAATACTGTCAATAGATTACAATAGACAATAATATAAAGTATTGTACATTTGTACATTTACAGACAATAGATCAGATCATGGACAGTACGACTACGGCATCAGTGGCGGATGCGGTGGATGAACCAATGGCAATGGCACTAGATTTGCCTGATGAGGAGGGCGATCAAGATCAGGTTCGATTTGTTTTCCTAATCAATGTTCAAATGGATTACAGTTCAAGCCCAATCCAAAAGTATTCATAATTAATGTAAATGAGGTATCCATATTACATGTAGCTGTTTCTCCATTTCCAGGGAAATACAAGAGAACAAGGATGCCAGACGGACTGGGTACCGATTGGGACAGCACCAACAGCAATGACCAGTAGCAAGAGCACCCAAACAGGGAAAATACATCATAGATCAAAGGGTATGTCTATTTCGGTGACGAACATGATTCTGCACATCACAGTACACATTGCACGCTGCCTGTGCAGAGTAGAGTAGACAGATAAATTAGGTGATTCAAAGACAATAATTATTATGTGATTCTAGTTTAATTTTAACAGATTATATAAAACAACTTGTGCTTGATTTTATTGCTAGGACACCAGGTGACCCCAGAGATCCTCGAGAGGGTTAGAGCTCGGCCGGCCAGGGTTAGTGAAGTCCCATTGTCAAGTGTAGCAGCTCCATCTGACAGCCCCGAGATGCAGACTAACATAGCAGCTCCAGGTGTGTCTGGAATGCAAGCCAAGCTACGACCACCTCCTGCATTGTTTGATGAAGGACCAGCATCAAGTCCCACTGCGCCTTTTGTTGGTGGTTCTTCCGATGACAGCTATGTGCCGAGTGAGTCAACGACATCGGATCCGTGTCAATCTGACGGGTCGCCAGATCGCCCATGTACTCACCAGATGCGTGAAGAGGGCTGCCACAAGGAACCGAAGTACATCATCTTTGAGTCGTGCCTCCAGAGTCTCGTCAAGTGGTGTCACTGTCCAGTCTGTGGCAGCCAGGACATAAGCCCTTCTTGGGATTCGAACGGTACACAGCTGACCATGACTCTTCAATGTGCATCATGTGACCAGAGGAGTAGTTGGAGCAGCCAGCCAAACATTGGCCCTTATGCCGCGGGCAACATCCTGCTGTCTGCTGGCATCCTCTTCGCTGGGGCATCTTCTGGCAAGGTGTTGCAAGTGCTGAACAGCATCGGAGTGGTCACGTATGTGAAGAGGACATTTTTCAACCACCAGGAGCTCATCCTGCAGCCAGCCATCAAAAAGGTGTGGGAGGAACAGCAACGGACGCACCTCACCATGCTGCAGGTGGAAGGCCGACCCCTCGTCCTTGGTGGTGATGGGCGAGCAGACAGTCCGGGACACAGCGCCAAGTTCGGTACCTACACCACAATGGAGCTTGTGGCCAATGTGGTTCTCGACCTTCAGGTTGTACAGGTACGACCATATAATCTCACTAAAACACTAGTAACACAATAAGCAGATAAGGGATTTTCCAGAATTATCCTAGTAAATTTGTCTAATAACATTAACCATTTCAATGTATACTAAGCCCCTTTTTCATTTTTTTCTTTGCTCATTCCTTTTCTGTTATATATATTTCAGAGCAACGAATGTCTTGGCAGCTACCATATGGAGATGGAAGGACTGAAGAGGATGGTGGAACTGCTGATCAGCTGGGACCTGGATGTCGGGGTGCTGGTGACAGACCGACACAGACAGATCGCTAAATGGATTCGTGAAAACATGCCCAATACACGGCACTGCTATGACATCTGGCATGTTGCAAAATGTTAGTTGGATTATTTGTATGCATGACAAGTTGTGAAGTAGTGTGTACATATCAGTGATCAGATGAATGCGATATTGTATTTAATCCACAAATTTCTGTTTTTTTCTGTTTGTAGCCATCGGAAAGAAACTGAAGGCCATCGCCAAGCATAAGGACTGTGAAGACCTGAAGCCCTGGGTGCAAAGTATAATCAACCACCTCTACTGGGCAGCAGTGTCTACACCGCCTGGAGAGGGGGAACTTCTGGTTGCCAAGTGGAAGTCTGTGGAGCGACACATTCAGAACATCCACAAGGACCATGGCGACCTCTTCCCAATTTGTACTCATGGACAACTGCAACGGCAAAAGAAATGGCTCAAACAAAGTGAGTAGGCAAATAAGTTGCCCGAAAGCAGTGAGGGACTAGCAGTATTTTCCTGCACATCTTTTGAAAGTCAAAAAATTCAGATAAACTTGTAAGTAAATAACCAGTTTAAGTTGACTGGAACATTTTTGTAGAAACGTTGTTCTATTTTAAATTTATGTTTAGGTTCACGCTCAGCAGTGAAACTGGAGGAGGTGGTCAACAACAAGTCCCTGCTAAAAGATATCGCCATGCTGTCGGGTGAACACCAGACTTCCAAGGTGGAGGCGTTCCATAGCCTTATCATACAGGTGAGAATTAGACTGATCGCCTGTAGGTGGTGTCGGTGGTTACCACCTGCCACTAGGACTTTGGTGGCCAGGGAGCAAAATACTAGAGCATACTAAATGAAGCCTTGATACAGTCAGTGTAAGCAAGAGAATGTTGGAGGTCCAACATAGTGGCTGGCATCTTGGTGAGAAAGATTGCAAACAATTCTGGCGTGGTGTTAACATTGAAAACAAAACAGCTTCATTACTGCAGGAGATCAAGCTTTAATAGCTGACTATTAACAGTTTAATACACAAACATTTGTATTCAAATTTACAAACAATTTATAAATTTACACACACATTGTATGGACGCATGACTGAATAAAGTGTCTTTTATCTTATACAGTTCGCACCGAAAATGTATGTCTTCTCATACATCGGAATGCTGTGCAGGTATGTTTCCACACTAATCTAAGTGTCACTAGTGTGTGCCATACTTTAGTACTAATTATTACATTATTCTGTTACCACACCTAGGAACCTGCTTGCTGGGCTGCACTGGAACGAAAATTCGAGCCGCCCTATAGCCACTACACAAGCGGGTGCTGAGCGCTATGCAGTACGCTACCCGAAGTATAAAGCAGGGGGCCATGTGGTCAAGAAAATCGCGACAGAGCCAACATACCGTAAGTGTAGAGGACACAAAACATGTAAACACTTGACACTTTGTATCATGATAATAATACTGTCAAGTTTCACTCTCCATGAGTATATTATGTTGTGAGCAGGAACATGTACAATTGTATTTTGCAGGCTACGTAGATGACTTGATCAGGGAGGTTGTTGCTGGCTGCAGACAGACCCCGGACCAGAGAACACCACTCAGCGTCACTGTGGATGTGCCTCCCTTCCTCTGCGATGAACTGGAGAAGCCAGACAAGGAGGAAGCCATCGCCAAGCACAGGAGTCGCTTCGGTAAGTGTGAAATGCCCTCCCGGTAACAGTTAGAGATGCTACCTCAGTAGAAGCATTTAAGTCCCATCTTAAAACTCATTTGTATACTCTAGCCTTTAAATAGACCCCCTTTTTAGACCAGTTGATCTGCCGTTTCTTTTCTTTTCTCCTCTGCCCCCCCCCCCCCCCACGTGGAGGGGTTATTCCGGTGACCATGGATAAAGTGCTGGCTGTCCAGAGTTGGGACCCGGGGTATACCGCTCGCCTGTGCATCGGTTGGGGACATCTGCGCTGCTGACCCGTCTCCGCTCGGGGTGGCCTCCTGCTGGCTCCACTGGACCCTCACTAATATGTTAGACCCACTCGACATCCATTGCTTTCGGTCTCCCCTAGAGGGGGGGGGTTACCCACATATGCGGTCCTCTCCAAGGTTTCTCATAGTCATTCACATCGACGTCCTACTGGGGTGAGTTTTCCTTGCCCGTGTGTGGGCTCTGTACCGAGGATGTCGTTGTGGCTTGTGCGGCCCTTTGAGACATTTGTGATTTAGTGCTATATAAATAAACATTGATTGATTGACTGATTGATTGATTGATTGATTTTATTGATTAAGTACAGTGGCCATGTAGATTCTGTTGCAGTCACTGCACGTCTTGGAACCCCGTGTAGTCCATCGATGGGAATGTTGTCCTAATCTTATGTACTACACAAGCTGGTAGTACCACCCTTATGTCCTTTCCCAGATATCCCCAGCAGAAGCGGACAAACTGTCGATAGGCTGTGTGTCGTCTCCGCCTGCAAGTAGCAAATGATGGCAGCTGTTATTATCCGGACATGGATACACAGTGACTCACTGTTCTCTGAGATTCAAAAGACATTGTCATGCATTCTATTCATTTGTCATTTACTGTTGCAGTAAATTGTAAATATTGTTGACATCTACGGTCCATCTATGTAATACTTCTATGATATATAATGTCATGTGCATTGTAGCACAGTACATTTCACAGAATAAGAATAAGATAAGAAAGTGCTCATTCTGACTTATCTTCCAAAGGTTGATAGAATAAAGAATTATTTAAACTTATTAGTGCCTCACTCATTTTGCTGTTGCTGCAGCATGCCATATTGCTGTTTGTAGGCGTTATACGCTGTCTGCAGCACCCATTCATCCAGACACACAGATGGAAAGCCATGGTGGTCTATGATGCACGTCTTCACCCCCTCCTCCTCCATCGTTCTGGTCACTGCCTCTATTTCACTACAGCAGACACACTCAGCCACTGTCTCCATGTTCACACAGTTTTGACATGTACACCTGGAAATAGAAATGTTCATAATATTTGTAAATCAATTCATATTATTGACACCTGCAATCTGCAAACATGTGGAATAATTAATATTATCATTGTCTTGTTGTGGATCTTATTAATCTGCATGCATATTTTTAGTATTGCCGGTATATGGAGCTGTGGCCCATAGAAATAATGGGTAATTAATTAGGTTTGACATTGTGTCAATGATAGATACTTAGTGTATAGATAGGCCTGGGGTGTAAGTTGTAACACTAACAGTAACACATTGTGTCAATGATAGATACTTAGTGTATAGATAGGCCTGGGGTGTAAGTTGTAACACTAACAGTAACAGTGCAAGACTAGGCCACAAACTAAAACTAGTCTATAAATAAATAACATATTACCATTCTGTATTCTCAAGGCGATCTATGTCGTGTGCTCCTCCAGCATCAATAGCAGCAGCGTCCTCCTGACCGTCTTCATCAGCGTCGGGTTCAAAGCGATATGGCTCTATCCCTCTCACAGCTTCTTCCCTATCTGAATCGCTTCCACTCCCCACTAGTCCTTCACTTGCACTTTCCTCATCCACAAATCTTTCATCCTCGCTCAAATTAATGGAGAAATCGTCGCTATCTCGGTCAGAATCGCTCTCAGATCTGGCGGCCATCATTGCAAACAATAGGGAGCTTTGCGGATATGTTCAATTGTCCACGTCACGCTACTTCCGGTAGGGGCAAGGCTTTTTTTTGTCAGATACCAAAAGTTGCTATCTTTATCGTCGTTTTTCTATTCTAAATCCTTTCAGCAAAAATATGGCAATATCGCGAAATGATCAAGTATGACACATAGAATAGATCTGCTATCCCCGTTTAAATAAAAAAATTTCATTTCAGTAGGCCTTTAAAAATGTTGGTGTTGTTTACTTGAGTCATATTGCAGTCTACACGTATCTCTTATGTTTGACTGCCATTTACTGGTCACACTTATCATTTCACCATGTACCAAATAAAATAGCTTAGAGGACGGTAAGCAAAACCAGAATTTTTCCTTACATTATGTGCACCGGGTTATAAAGCGCACTGTCGAGATTTGAGGAAAAAAAAGGTTTTTAAGTGACCCTTATAGTCCGAAAAATACGGTAGTCGCACTTTTGTATAAAGGTTCTAGTGGTGGGTTATAGTCTGGAAAATTAGAGTAGTATGTTCAGTTTGACGAATAGAGTTTCTAAAATACAGATAATCGAAAATACAGTGCTTATAAAAACCATATTGTCTTTTAAATGCTGTCCTCGAACAACTGGCTTGGTTGCAATCATGTTGCATTGATGCAAACAGGGTGAAAAAAAAAACTGTGTAAGCAACGCTACTGCTGAGATTAATCAGGACGCATCTGGTTAAAGAATGGCGTCTGATTAAGTACGTATCTGATTAGAGGATATTTCAGAATATGTGTGATTGGTAAGGTAGGTGCTTACTTGCTCCATCAGGGGTCCATCACTTCCTGTGTTTACTCTTGTTCGTGAGACGGAAGATTGATTGACAGACCACAGAGGTGCTTCGTGCGCCGGAGCATCAACAGGAGGAGACGCACATCCTCCCTTGTCTCCCACAGAGGATGTGACAGCTTGGAATTCAGCGGGTGTGCGACAAACCGTCTTTAAATGTAGTGACTCACTGCAAAGAATATGTACGCTTTTGTGCCTGTTTTAAAATAGAAAAAAACGTTTCCTCCTTATTAACGCTATTTTCATATATATCTGATTTATGACACCATAAGACTTCTAAACTTTGTGAATAAATAAATATGATCAAAATAGTATCAATCTCACGAAGAGTCCCGAGCCATTTTGAGAGATAATGAGGAAGCCAGTCACGTGATCCGTGAGGTAGAGGAGGAATCACAGATCCCTTCCCCATCAACAACAAATCAACCAGACTTCGTGAGAGCCAACAACGATTACTTTGGGGAAAATAATTATGATCCAGGACCTTATATTTTTTAGCCCGAACACAACGAGGATGAGAAATTAGTTTTAGAAGTAGTGGGTGTAGTTACTGTAAATTGTGGCATTCTAGCATTAGCAGCATTGCTAGGTGCCAAACGTACAAACTAACCATTTTAAACCGTAATAAAACAAACACTAAAATATTTTCACTCTTGCTGGGATGCCAACCGACGGGACGCTCACATAATTCTGTTTAGATGAAGACTCAATCACAATACTCACGAAGGCTTAAAAAAAGTTTCTGCAGGAAGCGTCTTTTGGGGTCTATTTCGCCATCTCTGTGGATGTGAAAGTGGACCAGCCTGTGGGTCCATGGCCACATTTGTCTACTAGTAGGTGAGAGATGCATGAATTATCATCTAGAATTTACTTTTAGCAAGTTTGAGACCAAGCAGAAGCAGCCGTCGGCTCAGTGTGTCAACAATAGCAGCGTAAGCTAGCATTAGTTCACTGCTATCGATGTGCTGCTAAATTAGTCCATCTGCATTAGCGCTTATAATAACAATATCACTCATATTTGGTTATTTTTCAGATCACGACATGTAAATGGAGTATTGTTGGTACTTTCTGGATGTTTTTAGAGAGTATAATGAGAGGACCCTCCATCTGTTGACTCAATTGTTAGATATTTATTTAGCATTTAGAATGCATGAAAAAGCCAAGCATATGTGTTCTTGTCTTACATAAGGATTGTGAATGATAAACAGCACATCTCTTTCCAATGTATGTGTATTTCCTGTATGACTGATCTAATAATATGGTCATAGTGCAGAAACCTTACTACAGTGTTGTCACTCCCCGAAAATAGCTGAAGGTATTCAATGCACAATATTCAAAATGGCTGACTGAATTTGTGGCGTTTTGTGATGTTTAAAATATATTTTCACATACTTTGTGGATTGTAAATACAATTGGATATGGTTTAATGTATACATCTATCCATCCATTTTATACCGCTTGTCCCTCTCGGGGTCGTGGGGGTGGCTGGAGCCTATCCCAGCTGCATTCGGGCGGAAGGCGGTGTACAAGCATACCGGTATAACGTTTTTTTCCACTCTACTGGTTCTTTAATATGGGTGCTCACACTTTTTCTGCAGGCGAGCTACTTTTCAATTGATCAAGTCGCGGGGACCTACCTCATTCATATATATAATTTATATTTGTTTACAAGTTAAAGGTGTTTAATGATAATGCAAGCATGTTTAACACATATAGTTAATATTGTTAATAAATTAAAGGTGTTTAATGATAATACAAGAATGTTTAATACATATAGTTAATATTGTTAACAAGTTAAAGGTGTTTAAAGATAATGCAAGCATGTTTAACACATATAGTTAATATTGTTAACAAGTTAAAGGTGTTTAAAGATAATACAAGCATGTTTAACACATATAGTTAATATTGTTAACAAGTTAAAGGTGTTTAAAGATAATACAAGCATGTTTAACACATATAGATTCCTTTCTTTCATGAAGACAAGAATGTAAGTTGGTGTATTACCTGATTCTGATGAATTGCATTGATAGGAATCAGACAGTGGTGCTGATAACGTCCGCATTTTCAAATGGAGGAGAAAAAAAGTCCTCCTTTCTGTCCAATACCACATGAAAGTGGTTGGTTTTTGGCATCTTATTTGTCCAGCTTCCGTACTCCTTTGTATACACTTTACAAGAAATACATTGGCGGCAAACTCCGTAACTTGCTAGCTTGTGCACGCCAGCTTTCTGAGACTCTTATGTTGTTAGCGCAGGCAGGATGAAGCAGCGCTTTTATTGTGCAACTGTGCAGTCGGTCTTTGGAGTTTTGACGACAGGTACGGCGCCAGAGTCTGTTGAAATAAAAACAGTTTCTCGCCTTCCTGTCGGTAATTTTTTCTTAATAACGAGCTGGCAGCAGCCAGCGTCATCTCAGAAGACCCTCGGGTGCCGTGAATGTCAATCAAGTGACGAAAGTGACATCATAGTGAAGTTATATGATCGCTCATTTTTAGAACTATTTTTTTAATGCCTGGCTGGGGATCGACTGACACACCCTCCGCGATCGACCGGTAGATCGCAATCAACGTAATGAGCACCCCTGATCTACATTGTAGATTGTCACTGAAGGCATCAAAACTATGAATCAACACATGTGGAGTTATGTACTTAACAAAAAAAGGTGAAATATCTGAAAACATGTTTTGTATTCGAGTTTCTTCAAAATAATCACCCTTTGTTCTGATTACTGCTTTGCACACTCTTGGCATTCTCTTGATGAGCTTCAAGAGATATTCACCTGAAATGGTTTTCACTTCACAGGTGTCATAGTTTTGATGCCTTAAGAGTGACAATCTACAACGTAAATAATCATGAAAATAAAGAAAAACACATTGAATTGAGAAAGTGTGTCCAAACTTTTGGCCTGTACTGTATATATTTATATAGTTACTGTAACTTTAACAAAATATATAGTGGAAATCATTTTAAAACCGTTACACAATTTCATTTTTCAGAAATAGTTTTAAGTCCACAGGTGAATGTTCAATTTTCATTTATCAGGATGCTTACAGTCAAATAAATGTTTCCCATTGGAAATAAAATACATTTAATTGATCTGTTCCAGGGTCAAGCGGTGACCATCATAAAACTACAAAAATATTTTTTGTGTTTTTTTGTTTTTTTTAATATTCAGGTTGAATATAATTATAGATCACTCTGATTATTATTTTAAACAGATTATTTATTTTAAAAAAAACACTTTCATGTATTTTAATATGAGCTCCTGTTTTGTTTTTTCAGATTCAAATCCTACTTTTTACAGTTTACACTTTTTTCTCTGTTTCAGAGCATTTTTTTCGCGATTCCATTTCAAAGTCAGACTTATTGAATTTCAGACAGCAGAGCATCAGCTGAGAGGGGCTTGGCCTCGTGACAGACCGCTTAACAAAAAGGGTTAGGGGGCCATTACGTTGCCTTTCATGGCTGACATTGGTTTTACCTGGTCCAATCGTACACAACTTTGGTGCATTCAGGGACGGCTAAATGAAGTGGAAAAGGGAACGCTTGGCGAAACATAATGAAACAAAACGAGATAAACAAAAACTGAGGACATTCTAACGATGTGTTATTGTTAGAATAAAATAATTGCAGTTGTGGTGCGGTGGTTAGGGAGCTCAGCCGTAGCCTCCTTAAGTGTGGAGAGGAATTTTTTGACAGTCCCTGAAGGAAACGTGGCACTGGACGCATTTCCTATAGTTTTAGCGAAGATGTCTGTGGTGATTCCACACACCTCTCAGTTGATGACACGCACCCAGGCCTAAAATCGGAATGTCAATTGTTGTACTGAGCAGCCAGGACAGAGAGAGCAACATAACACTGATTTTTCTGGAGCTAATTCTTTGGATGCTCACTAAGCAGAAGATTTCTTCCGCATGTATTTCCGTTTACAACTTCCGGCGACAAATGTGTGTTCCTATTTCCGAAAACAAATGCGAGTGTGTTTTTTAATCATGGCAGACTTGGTAACAAACAACAAAGACGACTATTTTTTGGACAAATGAGGATTCACAACCTTATCTTTTTGAAGCTGAATATACTGAGGATGAACTAATGCTTCCAGAAGCCAGCACAAAGGAAGATGAGACGTTGGAGCAGGCGGAAGCCGAGAGAGTGAGGTGGAAGTGATTCAAAGCTGCAAAATGTGGAATTGGAAGCTGCGTTATTTCAACATAAATTGAGTCTTACCCAAAGACAAATGAGGATCCACAACCTTATCTATTTGAAGCAGAATATACTGAGGATGGACTACTGCTTCTAGAAGTGAGCATGAAGAAAGAGTGAGAATTTGGAGCACACGGAAGCCGAGAGAGTGAGGTGAAAGTGACTCAAAGCTGCAAAATGTGGAATTTGAAGCCATGCTTTTCCGACATAAATGGAGTGCTGACCCCAATAAACTGGAAAAAAATTCCAAACGCACAACTGTCCATTGAGTGAGTCACTTTAATATCGATCATGATACACACAGAACATCATGTGTGTTATTACAGTACATACACTGTCTATGTGTATGTGCTGTAGATGAGCTAACTGTGTACAAACGAAACATGAAAATAATACCTAATATGATAATATGACACTGTAATATGATAGTTTATGTTTTTCAGTCAATACGGATTGGTGTCCTATCGCAGTGTTGTGCAAGCCAAACTCAAACGTGTTTCATGTTGTTGTAGAAGCTAGCTTATCTCTTTTCGTAGCTAGCTTTTACGGTTAATACTACCATAGCACGCCGATGTGTTGCTAAGCTAGAAAAAGAGTTCCTCAGTGTTCACTCTTACAATAACAATGTTGCTGTAGTTTGGTTATTATACAGGTTACAGAACGTAAATGAAGTATTGTTGACGGTTTTTGAACGCATTTTTTAAGTGATTTAGAGGTAGAATTGATTGCTACCATTAGCTGCATTTCTAGCCACCAAGAACGAAACCATTTTTACATGTTAGAATGCAAAAAAATAATTTTTGTCTTCTTGTCTCTCATAATGATTGTGCACGATAGGCGAAATTCCAAAAAAAGGTGCAGTTCCCCTTTTCTCGATGTAAAGCCAATAGAGAACAAGCGCTATATAAATATGATTAACTTCACTTCGCATTTAGAAACAAATATTTCAAAAACACAACCATCTAGATTGTTGTGGACAGCATCAGCATCATTTCTTACATCAACTATTCATTGCTTCCTGAGTTATGTACGACTTTGTTGTTTTGAGCGTGACCAATAACTCAAGTACAGAGACAAATAATTGCATCGCCTCTATTTTAGCGGTTAAGCGGCATTTTGGTACACGGCCAGCCGCCTCTAACGAAGCTTCATGGCCTCGGCCAACGCACGGTAGGTCTGAGAGGAAATAAGATTCATTGACTCCAAGAAAGGACGTACAGTATCAATTCAACCATATAGTTATTATTGTGGTTGTAGTGGTGTAGATCTGCACTGCGTCACACTGGACGACCCTTTGCAACACAATAACCTCATGCAATTGACAAAAACATTAAAAGAGCTCTCAGATGAGCCATTTTGGTAGTTTTCCCCTTACAATTTAGAGTGTTATTTGTAAAAAAAACGTGAAAATGCAATTTGGGTAGAAATTTTGTGTGAATGCTAAAGCGCCAACGGCAAATTGAAATGCTGACAGTTAGCACGCTAGCTAGTGATGAAAAATATGAACTATAAAAGGCTATCATGCGAAACAGTACTACTTTAACATGCTAACTACTTTAACATGCTTTAGCATGCTTGGCATTAGCATGAATGAAATGCAAAAATGTACGACACTAGTGTGTAAACCTGCTAAATTAGCTAAATTTAAAAAAACTAGCATGCTAAAATGCTAACTGTAACATGTGTTAAGTACCAAAATATATTATTTTGAGGTGTGTACCTGAAAAAATTGGTTTAAAATGCTAGCATGCTAATTAGGGGTGTCAAAAAATGTATGTTTTAATTATTCGCGCTTCTCTTTTTTAATGATTCTTAATCTTTTTTTAATTTTTTTATTAATATTCAAATCTGTTTTAATATCTTTTAAGTAATATATAAATTTACCAGAGCTGTTTATCTATTTTATGGAGTAATGTAGTTAATCAAAGAACTGGCACCCAATGTTATTAAAAAGAACTGATTTGGAATCGAGTGTTAGGATCCGCTGCTCGGATCACAGTTTGTTTACTTTTTAGTGTCACGTGTGTTTTCAGCACCTTGTTTTTGTTTCTGTTGCCATGACGGCAGATTGTGCTCACCTGCCTCTGGTTAGCGTTCGGGACGCGCACCTGTTGCCCGAGCGCTAATCGGAGGGCTATTTAGTCTTTGCCCGGGCCTCACTCGGCCTGGCTTGCTAATTTGCTTATATGCAACAAGTAACGACCACTTTGATTCCTGCTAGCTTTCATGCTATATTATTTTTGCTTGCTAGCTCCCATGCTAGTCCCTTTGTTTTTGTCTTTTGTGCTATGTACACGTCTTTGTTTTTTTCCCTGGTATGATTTATTTGCTTAAATAAATCATTTTTCTACCTGCACGCTGTGTCCGAAGCCGTCTGTATTCCTGGGAGAACAACCTCGCACCACAAGGCGACCAGGTCGTTACAGTACCAAGCCAGCAAGAAAAAGTTCTCTCGCAGCGAGCATGATGGAGGAGATGGACGAAGGTGCGTGGGAGGTGTTGCGAGCGATGGAGGCGGAGACGCTTCGCTATTCCCCTTCGGAGCGCCAGGACCTGTTATGGGGTCCTAACGGAAAGCTGGTCCCAATCCACTCCGTTTGGCCCAAGGACATTGCCACACCTCCGCAGTACCGGACATGTCAGCGAAGACGGAAGCCGCCCAAGAGGTCTTCACTTTGCTGCCAAGACGCGCCACTCCCTCAGACTCCTCCACCGGTACACAGCAAGCTACATTCAGCCCAAGATTCCCCTCCTCAGATGTTTGGCAACCCAATTGACCATTTCGCCAAACATTTCACCGATTGGGCTGTCAGTCAGCTGGAGACCCGCACGGATGACGTCATCCCGCCCACTGTGGATGACGTCAGAGACGAAGATTTTTTTTTTAATTCTTCTAATTCTTTCTGTCAGCAACCTCTTAAAGACTTTAATTCTAAAATTAAACATTATCAGGACATTTTGTCCTGATAAGGTTTGTCAATGTCCTCCAGGACTCAATCTCCACCCCCAGTGACTATTGCTCCGCCCACTGCGCAGAATTTTTTTCCCTGTGTTTCCACCCAATCTCAAGTGGGGTGTGAGAATGGACATTTTGGACATTTTAAAGGGGAGGAGTATACCCCCCTCCTGACCTCCCTCCACCCACCCTTGAAGACTGTTCCAAACCACAAGGAGCGCGTCTGGTATCCGCTTTTTGAGGGGGGGGGCCAGTACTGGGAGCTGTGCTAGTGGGGTGGCACAACTACGCTCAGCCAAGCCACAACCTCCTGCCCGGCCACCGCCACCAGTTTTTCGGCGTGCTAAGCCGCAACCTCCTGCTCGGCCACCGCCACCAGTCCTTCGGCGGGCTAAGCCGCAACCTCCTGCTTGGCCACGGCCACCAGCCCGTCTGCGTGCTAAACTGCAACCACCTGCCCGGCCGCCACCACCGGTTTTTCGGCCTGCTAAGCCGCAACCGCCAGCTAGGCCACCTACACCTGAGCTAGCGCCAAGGCTAAGGCTAGCACCAGCTCCACCACAGGTTCCAGTACCTGCACCTCGGCTGGTTCCCACACCAGTACCTGCACCTCGGCTGGTTCCCACACCAGTACCTGCACCTCGGCTGGTTCCCACACCAGTACCTGCACCTCGGCTGGTTCCCGCACCAGTACCTGCACCTCGGCTGGTTCTCGCACCAGTACCTGCACCACGACTGGTTCTCGCACCAGTACCTGCACCACGACTGGTTCTCGCACCAGTACAAACTCCTCGGCTGGTTCTCGCACCAGCACCGACTGCCACGACAGCGACTCCTGCTGCCACGACAGCGACTCCGGCTGCCACGACAGCGACTCCGGCTGCCACGACAGCGACTCCGACAGCGACTCCGACAGCGACTCCGACAGCGACTCCTGCTGCCACGACAGCGACTCCTGCTGCCACGACAGCGACTCCGGCTGCCACAACAGCAACGACGACGCCACCTCCTGCTCCGGCTGCCACAGCAACGACGACGACGCCGCCTCCTGCTTCCACGGCGACGGCGACTCTTCCTGCTGCCACGGCGACATCTGCTCTCTCCTCGTCTCCGGTGGGCCTTCCCAGGGCGCCGCCACCTTCCTCGCCCTTATCGTCGTCTCTGCGACCTCGAGTGGTCCGGCTGCGCAAGCAGAAAGCAGGTCCCCGCATGCAGCCCTCGAGGTCGCCCGCCTCACCAGCGGCGGCGGCGTTCCATTCGCCGCCGCCACCTGACCCCTCCCCGGTGGATTCGGGGACACGTGGCCTGGCGACCCACCACCAAGTCCTCCCTCCACCCGCCCTTGACTCGTGAACTATTGCTTGTTTTTTTTGGGGTTCCAGTTGTTTTTTTTGTTTTCAAGGGACATCTGGAACCTGTCCTTTTAGGGGGGGTACTGTTAGGATCCGCTGCTCGGATCACAGTTTGTTTACTTTTTAGTGTCACGTGTGTTTTCAGCACCTAGTTTTTGTTTCTGTTGCCATGACGGCAGATTGTGCTCACCTGCCTCTGGTTAGCGTTCGGGACACGCACTTGTTGCCCGAGCGCTAATCAGAGGGCTATTTAGTCTTTGCCCGGGCCTCACTCGGCCTGGCTTGCTAATTTTCTTATATGCAACAAGTAACGACCACTTTGATTCCTGCTAGCTTTCATGCTATATTATTTTTGCATGCTAGCTCCCATGCTAGTCCCTTTGTTTTTGTCTTTTGTGCTATGTACACGTCTTTGTTTTTTTCCCTGATATGATTTATTTGCTTAAACAAATAATTTTCCTACCTGCACGCTGTGTCCGAAGCCGTCTGCATTCCTGGGAGAACAACCTCGCACCACGAGGTGACCAGGTCGTTACATCGAGAATCGTTTAGAATCGAAAATATATTGTGAATCGAATCGTAATACCCAAGAATCGAATCGAACCGAATCATGTGGTTCCCAAAGATTCACGGCCATAATGCTCATGTTAGCATGTGTGGTATATTTGATGGTCGTGTCACTCTCACGGGAAAGAGTGCCTGTGTGATGGGTCATGAGCCAAGAAGACCGCAATGAGGAATCATCGAATAAAAAGCTTTTTTTGTTTCAGCGAGCCTCAGACTGAAACTGCAGCTTCCAGGAGAAAGAGTATGGGCTTGATTACTCGGACCTCTCGGACCACTGTCCTTAAATACCCCTTACACCAGGGGTGGGCAATTAATTTTTACCGGGGGCCGCATGAGCAACCCGAGCACTGCTGGAGGGCCACATCGACAATATTTCAATTAAATTTTGCTCAATTTTTTTTTTTATATATACCGTAAGATAAATAATAATAATAATAATAATAATTAATAATAATAGTAATACTTCAACATAGTGTGTGTAACAGCATTCCATGACTAATATAAATAAATTAACATTAATAATAAATGACAGTAAAATAAGCACACGTATGACTGAGGAGTCATAGTGTAACTTTGTGTGGTGTTTGAGTTGTCCGACTTTTTGTGTGGCAATAAACGCACCAGTGGTTTAGTGCTATGCGTGTTGGTGACAGATGACAAGTTGGTTTTGGCCTGGTTTGTACGGCAGAAAATTACTAGTTTTTCGAGATAGAAGTGTTTTACTCATGTTTTTGGTGTGGTTATGTCCGAATATAAACAGTTTTGCTCAATAAAGTGATCGATATAATTCCTGTCCTCGAAGCATCTCGATAGACGTTACAATAATTGAACGTGTTCAATTGAACGGTGTTGACGAACACCGTTAGGGCCGCTTGTTGTCACTGTCACTCAGAGTTGCATTGCAAAATTACATAGAATAAATATGTTTATTTTGTTTAGAATTCAGATGGGATTTGATTTGGTGCACGGCATATATTTGCTGCGCGCAGCAGACGCTTGAGCAGTGCGCAATTGCGCAGGCACGCACCTTCGAGGGAACGTTGCTTTGCAGTCCATGTCTTGTTGGAAACACGCCATTCTTCATCAACTTTTCTCTTTTTAGCGTCTCGGGTGTAAACCGTGCATCACTTGTCGCTGCATGTGCACCTTCACTCGCAGGTTACACACGGACACACGCCCATAAATAATACTTTTCAAAATAAAAGCAGCACAGTTGTATTGCGTGCACGACATAGATGTTTTTTCAACTTTATTTTGTAATTAATGATTGCAGCTGTTCACATTCACTCACAATCACGCACACGCATACGTTCACACGGAAGTAATACAAATAACGATTTTCAAAACAAAAGCAGCACCGTTGTATTGCACACTCGAAATAGATACTTTTTTAAATTTATTTTGTAATTTATAATTGGCCTCACGCGGGCCGGACAGGGACGCACAAAGGGCCGGATGCGGCCCACGGGCCGCAGAATGCCCAGGTCTGCCTTACACGAAGACCCCCACTCTTCGTAACTCTAGCCTTAGAGCCGGCCAGTCTGGACAAAGCCCATTTTGTTGTTTGGCCAGTGAACCTATTTCCTGACTTCTTTCCTCTGATCAGTTTAAGTCGGGTGACCTGGGACCCCTATCCTCTACTCCTACCTGTGAGGGCTTCCTACCAGATGTTCCTGATGTTTTTATAATCCCTCATAAAATCCAAGCCTGCATTCCTTTATGATTCCAATTGTCCTGGGGGCCTAAGCCACCACTCTCTGGAGAGCTGTGATGGACATCTGCACCCGAAGCTATCTAAGGGCATATTTCCTTAATAGAATAATCCCCTAAAAGATTATGTGAGCAAATACCAATACATGCTAGTTCACAATCATATAACAAAATGGATATCGATATTTCAGTATCGTTCCGCACACGCTATAGTAGCCAGGGATAAAATGTGTAGGTTGTACAAATAACGACTACCGTATTTTTCGGACTATAAGTCGCAGTTTTTTTCGTAGTTTGGCCGTGGGTGCGACGTATACTCCGGAGCGACTTATGTGTGAAATTATTAACACATTATTGTAAAATATCAAATAATATTATTTATCTCATTCGCGTGAGCGACGAAGCAAATGGCAGCCAACGTCACACACACGTCAACAATCGTCACTCACACGCCAACCAATAAGAATTCGGTGGGGGCGGGTCATGGCAGAAGTGCATTGTGGGTTTCGGAATGCTAACTGCTATATGCTATACGCTACTGCCGGAGCTATTAAAATGGATCACATCAACGTTGGCGGTAACTTATAAAAACTGAGAAGGACTGAACTAAAATGGCACCGAAAAGGAAATCATATACTGCAGATTACAAGCTGGACGTAGTAAAATATGCAGCAGAAAACAGCGATCGAGCGCAGAAAGAATGGACGCTAGCGCCGCATACCAGGAGCGACACCGAGGAGGAAGATTGGATGTTATTTAGCGATCGAGAGTGACAGATTGTTTGGTAAACGTATAGCATGTTCTATATGTTATAGTTATTTGAATGACTCTTACCATAATATGTTACGTTAACATACCAGGCACGTTCTCAGTTGGTTATTTATGCGTCATATAACGTACACTTATTCAGCCTGTTGTTCACTATTCTTTATATATTTTAAATTGCCTTTCAAATGTCTATTCTTGGTGTTGGATTTTATCAAATAAATTTCCCACAAAAATGTGACTTATACTCCAGTGCAACGTATATGTGTTTTTTTTCTTCTTTATTGTGCATTTTGGGCCGGTGCGACGTATACTCCGGAGCGACTTATAGTCCGAAAAATACGGTAGTTGTATTCTTCAATGGTTTGTTTTAAGGGCAAAAATGTCCTTGTGCGTTTCATGAAGGCATCGTTGCACCAATTCAATTCAAACTAAAGGTAAACAAATCAATACTGACTTGTTTTATTTTTTCTTTCCTCCTCTCACCTGCCACCCTCCTCCTTGTCGTCTTCCTCTCTCACGTATTCGCTGTGACAGGAGGAGACAGCAGCTCATTGTAATGCAGACCACAGCAGCAGCGGAACACAATAGTTTGCCTCCTGCATGTAGCAGATGTCCTGTGCTGGCTGTATATTTATTACTGTCTCCTAAATGGCCTGACAACATGTATTTAATGCCATTATGGTAGAACATCCATATTGGAATTATGCAGATGTAACACGTTTACGTTATTATTGTGTCCGTGACAGACTGTTCTAGAACTTGTCTACCTCAGAGGACACTCTGAAATGTCACTCAGGACATTCCGAAATGTCACTTTAAGGATTCGCTATAGCCAACAGCTGATAAGCTAAGTGGATATTAGCCACGCTGACATTTAGCATTCCGTCACTTCAGCAGCTTTGTCACGCAATGAAATCACAGACATTATCCATCAGAAGCCCACATTTAGGAAGCAGACTGAGGCGTTTTTCAATCCAATACAATATCCAATTGTATTTACAATCCGCAAAATATGTGAAAATAAAAACATTAAAAAATGCCACAAATTCAGTTGGACATTTTGAGTATTCCGCTCTGAAAACCTTCCGCTATTTTCAAAGAGTGACATCACGGTAGTAACACTTCTACACTCTGACCATATTATCAGATCAGTCATACTAGAAATACGCCAAAATTGTAAAGAGATGTGCTGTTTATCATTCAAAATCCTTATGTAAGACAAGAACACATGTGTTTTTATTTTTTATGCATTCTAAATGGTAAATAAATATCTAACAATTGAGTCAACAGATGGAGGGTCCTCTCATTATACTCTCTAAAAACATCCAGAAAGTACCAACAATACTCCATTTACATGTCTTGATCTGAAAAATAACCAAATATGAGTGATATTGTTATTATAAGCGATAACGCAGACGGACTATTTTAGCGGCGCATCGATAGCAGTGAGCTAATGCTAGATTACGCTGCTATTGTTGACACACCGAGCCGACGGCTGCTTCTGCTTGGTCTCAAACTTGCTATAAGTCAATTCTAGATTATAATTCATGCATCTCTCACCTGCAAGTAGACAAATGTGGCCACGGACCCACAGGCTGGTCCACTTTCACGTCCTCCGACATGGCGAAAAAGACGTAGAGGATATGGCGGGCAACATAAAATGAATTAGCGGGCAACATAAAATGAATTAGCGGGCCACACAAAATGATGTGGCAGACCACACAAAATGAGGTGGCAGACAACACAAAATGATGTGGCAGACCACATAATATGATGTGGTGAGCCACACAAAATGAAGTAATGGACTACACAAAATGATGTGGCGGACAAAAGAAAATATTGTGGTAGACTACACAAAATGATGGGGCAGACCACGTAAAATGAAGTGGCGGACAACACAAAATGATGTGGCAGACCACATAATATGACGTGGTGAGCCACACAAAATGAAGTAATGGACTACAAGAAATTACATGGCGGACAACAGAAAATGTGGTAGACTACACAAAATGTTGGGGCAGACCACGTAAAATTACATGGCGGACCACACAAAATGAAGAGGCGGACTACTCAAAATAAAGTGGCGGACCACACAAAATGAAGTGGCAGACTACTCACAATAAAATGCCGGACCACACAAAATGAAGTAGCAGGCTACACAAAATAAAGTGGCAGACCACACAAAATGACATGGCGAACCACACAAAATGAAATAGGCACATTATATGGCAGGCCACTTACAATGATGTGGCGGGCCAATTTAAATGATATGGCAACCACACAAAATGAATTGGCGAACCACAAATGTGGCGAACCACAAAAAATCTAGTGTCGGACAGCACAAAATAAAGTGGCAAACCACACAAAGTGACATGGCGAACCAGACAAAATGAAGTGGCTGACTGCACAAAATGACATAGCAGGCAATTTACAATGATGTGGCGGGCCACAATAAATGACATGGCGGACCACACAAAACGATATGGCAGGCTGCACAAAATAAAGTGGCGGACCACAAAAAATATAATGTCGGACAAAATATAGTGGCAGACCACACAAAATGACATGGCGAACCAGACAAAATGAAGTGGCAGACTACACAAAATGAAGTGGCGGACTACACAAAATGAAGTGGCAGACTACACAAAATGAAGTGCCGGACTACACAAAATGATGCGATAGATCACATGAAATTATATGGCAAACCATAAAAAATGAAGTGGCGGGCCACACAAAATAAAGTGGCGGACTATACGAAATTAAGTGGCGCACTACACAAAATGAAGTGGTGGACCACACAAAATGATATGGCAGGCCAAATAAAATGATGTGGCAGGCCAATTTAAATGATATGACAGACCACACAAAATGAAGTGGCGGACTACACAAAATTATGCGATAGACCACATGAAATTATATGGCAAACCATACAAAATTAAGTGGCGGGCCACACAAAATGACATGGCGGGCCAATTAAAAATTATGTGAAGGGCCAGGCCACTTAAAAGATTTGTCGGGCCAGATCTGGCCC